>NW_007059820.1:345663-349841 GCF_000164805.1 Carlito syrichta
TTGAGTTCCTTGTAGATTCTGGATATTATTTCTTTGGACAGAAGCATAATTGCAAATATTTTCTCCCATTCTGTGGGATTCTTTTTTACTTTTTTTTTTTAACTTGGTAATTTTTTTTTTTACTTGCACTCACACACACACACACACACACACACTCACACACTCAATAAAGGCATTATCTTATGTCTGTTTGCCAGTTATTCGCCATTATTCTGTGGCCTATAGAAATGTTATAATTTATTCCAAAGTGAAGGTCATTATACTGTATCTCCTAAATCATTCTGACACAAAATAATTTTTCTAAATATAATTCTCTGAATACACCTTGATCTCCTAGATAGTCAGCATCTGTGACTGTAGAAGTTTTAGATGAAGTGTATGCCAAGATCCCTTCCATCAAGAGGAGTAGCACAAAATATAGCTAGATATTGATATTAAATTGATTTTAATGGATGGTTTAAACCATCAGACAAAAAAGAGATTAAGCTGTTTCCAATAACTTCAGAAAACCCTCCTGGAAGAAGGTTGATTAGTTGGACTTGAAGAATGTATATTCTTTAGATATGTGAAGAGGACAAAGAAGGACATTTGAAGAAAGATAGTGTCAGTTCAGTGAGAGACCACTAAATAGAAACTGAGTTTTGGATTTCTTGATGATGGAAAGATTCAGAAAAGAACTTGGGCAAACCTGGCTTACATCACAGTTGCCATTGAGAGTGTTATGATCTTAGAAAAATGGTCCTTGGGGTAGAAAGAATAATGGCCAGAAGAACATGATTTCGGGTTGTTACACAGCAGCTGGAGAATGAAGGCAGAGAGTTCATCTCTCAGATTCAACGTTCTCATCTGGAATATGAAGGACTTGGGCTAGATGCTTTGACAGTCATCCTCATCACCTGGCCAGACACTCATCCTCAATCACCTGGCCAGCTGTATTATAATCACCTGTAAAATAGGACTTCCTGGTGTATGTTTTGAGATCTCGATTTTTAAAGATTCTAAGATCTTTATTTTTACCCATCTCTCCAGGAAATTTGTATATGAAGCCAATATTTGGAGGTACTGTTGCTGGTGGCAAAAGCATTTTAAGGTTGCATGGCTCTTGTCTTGGCTTATTTCAGGAAAGAAAAAGGACATTTCTTCCTCTGCTCAATTATGCAGCATCAGTTATAACTCTTAATTGGTGTATTGAACTTCTCAGCAATAAGTAAAATGTGTCTCTCCACTGTCCCTATTAATTATGGTTCTTGGACATAGTATATATTGGTGGAGCAACTCAGTAAAAACAAGATTCCTCACTTAATGAAATATCAGCATAGCCCTGTGTGCATGGAAGGATGATGGGTATCAGCCCCAGAGACTGGGAAAATTTCTGCATCAGGCATCATGATTTCTGCTTACATTCCCTAAGCAAGCAGGTCTTACCATTGATCTACCACTGACTTGCTTTTCCTTAAAAGAAAAATGAGGAAATGTAACAGAAGCTTTCTGGGGATAGATCAAAGTGTGCAACACATTTGGGCTACCAGTAAAATAATACTTGTTGAAATACTCAGGACTGAAATAAAATTGAGGAGAGTCTAAAAAATAAGCAACTGCTTAGAAGAGGAGCTGTAAAACTATGAACAGAGAGCCAGCCAAATCAGGCCACTGCCTATTCCTCCAAATACAGTTTTACTGAAACACAAAAACGCCAATTTGTTTACATAGTGTCTGTGGATGTTCTCCTATTACAACAGCAGAGTTGAGTAGCTACAGTAGAGACTATGTGGTCCACAAAGCCTCAAATATTTACTGTCTGTCTCTTTATAGAAAATGTTTGCCAATCCCTGCTATACAGTTTCTTTTGCCCTGACATATTTTATTTTCACAGGAAGTCTGTGAATAGCACATGTCTGTAGTTACTGTCAGAACTGTTTATCTTCTCTTACTGTAGTAGCAAATAAAGACAAAAGTGAAGATGAAAAAGAATGCCATTGATGAAATTTACAAATAATAGTCATGGATTAAATGGAATATTTAATGAACAAATTCGCAAGAAGAGAAATGGGTGAGTTGCAATGAAACAAAGCATTCTTTAAAATTTACAACTATAAAAATTATCAAAAAATGGCAACTGTGACATCTTTGCAAGTATCAGAGGTCTTCAAATATCTGTTGGATAATGATTTTAAAAAATAAACAAAAATATACACATTCTTGGATGCTAGTAGACTGTTTATAACAAAATACCAAATGATCTGGAAGGTGCTATAGTGTCCTAAATCAATACCAAATATATGGGGGGGTTGTTGTTATTTTTGTGTTTTGCATCACCCAGTAAAATACAGACGATGATTTATTGGTAAAGCCAACACCATCTTGTACATTTTCTGATGAGATTTGCTACTGGCTTTGTGAGAGCTGTTTTGAGAGAAAGACTTGTCAACATTTTGTCAAACATTTTTATTAATCTTCACATTTCAGAATATATTTGTACAATTCTTGGAAATGCTGAGTTTCACTCTTCCTCGGTTTTAATCCAATATAAGGCATCTCTCCCTGATGCTGCTTCCTAACAATCCCCAGGCACACTTAACCTTTAAAATGAATCTCACTTCATTCATTTTTCATCATATCATAGCAAACAAGAAACACAGAATGTCTCACTTGTTTTGACTTTTCAGGCTATGATGTAAAATGTGCTGTTACAATAGAACAACCTAAATTTAAATTAACCACCAGGTGAGAAAGCAATTTCCCCTACAGCAAAGTACTTCAACTTGATGGTGCTGGTTTTATCCTGGGTGAGTGCACATATTTGCTCAGGCAAATGAGCATGAACAGAAAAATAAATTGGGTAATGGATGCCATAGGAGACAGAATTGACTGTGCCAAATAGTAGACAAATTAGAATACTGAAATAAAAGAATTAATGAAAATGAAATTATAGAAACATTTTCTTTTTTTCTTTCCTCCAGGATTATGCAATTTTGATGACTCTCCAAAAAAAATCCCAAGTTATCCTTCTCACAGAGACCATAAGGCCCTAAATCTGCTTAGATCTACGGCTGCTGTTTACTCCAGCCTGAGTGTCTTGCTCCGAGGTCGCTACTCTCAATTAGTTGCTGCTACCTGCAAGGCCCAGGCAAGAGGTATGGAGGTCTTTCCCTCATCAGGAAGTATTGAAAAGTTTTACATGAGCCGAAGTATCCTTCTGTTTTTAATACTGTTGGGTATGGGAATTTTGTGGCTGGCTTCTCTTGTTTTTCTTGGTTTTTTTTTTTTTTTTTTTTTAATTTTTAATTTTAAAATTGTGGGGTTCACTTCAGGGTTAGGTATACAGATATTCATTGTGTAGGTACCCTTGTTGATGAGGTGTGTCCCTCCCTTCCCTGGCAGTTTCCCTCAACTAGATGTGCCTGATTTTTTTTTTTTTATGTTTAAGTGATTATGCTCTAAAAATTGTAATGCCTAGTTGGCCCTGTTTCTTTTTTTTTAACTTTTAAATTTTTTATTTTAAATATATGGGGTACAATTCAGATTTTAGGTATACAGATATTCAATGTGCAGGCACCCTTGCTGATGAGGTGTGCCCCTCCTTCCCCAGGCAGATTCCCATTACTGCCAATCCCATTCTCCACCCCACCACACCCCTGCAGTTTCCCGCTACTGTCAATCCTTTTCTTATAGTATTATGATAGTTGTTCGAGGTTCACTTATGAGTGAGAACATGTGGTACTCATTTCTCTGTTTCTGTGAAAGATCACTCAGAATTGTAGACTCTAAGCCCATCCAAGTTACTGCAAAGTTCATGATTCTGTTCTTCTTTATGGCTGTGTGATATTCCATTGTGTATATGTAACACATTTTTTTAAATCCAGTCCTCTTTTGATGGGCAGCATGGATGGTTCCATGTGCTTGCTATTGTGAACAATACTGCAATAAACATACATGTGCAGGTATTTTTTTATAGAGTGATTTGAGTTCTTCCAGGTATAGTCCCAGTAGGGGGATTGCGGGGTCATATGGAAGGTCAATTTTTAGTTTTAGGAATTGTCACACTGTTTTCCACAGAGGCTGTACTAGTTTACACTCCCACCAGCAGTGAAAAAGTGTTCCCTTTTTACCACATCCTCTCCAGCATCTGTTATTTTTTGAGTTATTGATAATGGTCATTCTGACTGGAGTTAGGTGGT
>NW_007059820.1:349861-390264 GCF_000164805.1 Carlito syrichta
TCAAACCAGGTGATGTGGGGACCAAAGTTAGGCCCAAACTTTACCTGTACAATGACCATTTGTATACCCAACCCTGAATTGTACCCCACATCTTTAAAATAAAAATTTTTTAAAAATTAGTATCTTTAATTAATTTTTTTAACTTTTAAATTTTTTATTTTAAAGTGGTGGGGTACAATTCAGGGTTAGGTATACAAATATTTATTATGCAGGTACCGTTGTTGATGAGGTGTGCACCCCCCTTCCCCAGGCAGATTCCCACTACTGCCAATCCCACCTCCCAGCTTCCCCCCCACACACAATTTCCCGCTACTGTCATTCCTTTTCTTATAGTATTACGATAGTTGTTCAAGGTGCATTTATGAGTGAGAACATGTGATACCCAGTTCTTTGCTTCTGTGAAAGATCACTCGGTATTATAGACTCTAAGTCCATCCAGAGTTGCTGTGAAGTTCATGATTTTGTTCTTCTTTATGGCTGCGTAATATTCCAGTGTGTATATGTATCACATTTTTAAAATCCAGTCCTCTTTTTATAGGCAGCACAGTTGGCTCCATGTTCTTGCTATTGTGAATAATGCTGCAGTAAACATATGTGTGCAGGTATCTTTCTTATAGAGTGATTTGAGTTATTCCAGGTATATTCCCAGTAAGGGAATTGTGGGGTCCTATGGAAGGTCGATTTTTAGAACTTTTAGGAATCACCACACTGTTTTCCACAGAGGCTACACTAGTTTACACTCCCATCAACAATATAGAAGTGTTCCCTTTTCCCCACATCCTCTCCAGCATCTGTTATTTTTTGAGTTATTGATGATGGCCATTCTGACCGGAGTTAGGTGGTATCTCAGTGTAGTTTTAATTTGCATTTCTTTGATGACTAGGAGGTTGAACAATTTTTCATGTATCTGTTGGCTGCTCATCTGTCTTCTTTTGAGAACTGTCCATTCATATCTTTTGCCCACTTTGTGATGGGGCTGGGTTTTTTTTTGTTTGTTTGTTTATTTGTTCATTTTTGAGTTGGAGTCTCACTCTGTTGCCCAGGCTGGAGTGCAGTGGCATGCTCGTAGCCACCACAGCCTCAACCTGCTGTGCTCAGGTGATCCTTCTGCCTCAGTCTTCCAAGAAGCTGGAACAACAGGCACATGCCACCACACCCAACTATTTTTAAAATTTATTATAGAGATGAGGTCTTGCAAAGTTGCCCAAGTTGCTGATCTCGAATCCATGGACTTATGCAATCCTCTCACCTTGGCCTCCCAAAATGCTGGGATTGTAGGCTTGAGCCTCCGCACCCAATCTTCTCTTGTTTCTCTTCTGTTTTTTGTGTGATGCTTCACCCTTCTGAGCCAGGATTGTGTGCCTTGCTCCCTGCTCTAGTGTTTGGACCATTGGTAATGCTGTTTGTCACCTAATCCATGACCTTATGCTCTATCTGGCCTTTTCTGTTAGGAAATGCCTTGCAGAAACATAAACAAACTCCAAACTGCCTGGTTCTTAAGAATTGGAGAAAAGAGTTAAAGCAGCAGACTCGTGATTCATTCACTTCTTGATGAGACGGGGAAGACTTCAGGAAGAAGAGAAGGTGGTCTGAGTTAACCTCTTAGTCAGTTGAATCCCCAAGAAAATAAACCAGTGATGTTTCCCAGGGAAAAGAGATCATGTTTGGAATTCACTTACCAAGATTTCCCTGGCTACGCATTATCTATAGTAAGTAGAACCCCAAATCACAAGGCATGGCTCCCTGGAGAATGTCACGTAGGTGATACTACAATGGAGATGTTTCACAGTATAAATGTCCCCCACTTACATGAGGTGCTCTTCAGAATCTCTCCTAGAGACAAGTTCCTGGAGCAGGAGGACATGTCATTTCCTTACTTCATCTGAGCCTTTAATCACTTGAGGTCTTGATATCATTTAATAGAACTTGATGCTGCACAGTCTCTGATTTGTTAGATTTGACAAATGAATCTTATGTGTCAGTGCAGGATATCAGTCCTTTTGTGATACAACCTAGATTTGAATCATTGTTTGTCCAACTATTGTCAGTGCAAGTTTGAGCACGTCACCCAATCCTAATCTTTCAGTCACTTAATCTTCCTACACTTAAAACAGTCATGTTGAATAACTTATTTTTGAAATAATTGATGCAAACCCATGACAATGGTTGAGTCCAAGTATTAACATCCATATTCAATTTCAAGAAGTTCAGTATCATTTCATGTGAATTCTTTATGCATTATATGCCAAACTGTGTTAAGCACTTTTTAGGAATTATTTCTCCTCTAATAACCCTATGAAGTAGAGAGCAGTGTTTATACAAACATGGAAAAGGAAGCTGAGACTGAAGTTTTCTCTAGGTACTCTCAAGCCACATATTTCATCTGACAGAAAATATAACTATGTATCATTTCCCTCCTCACAATCTCTAGTATCTTGTTACCCTAAATATGGTCTACAACGTCTACTTCCCCTGAGCCCCACCAGAGAGCTACTGTGTTCATATCTGCATTTTTAATGAGATACTTGTATTACATTCAAGTTTAAGAAATATTGCTTTCCCCTGTGATGCTGAATGGGTCCTGCAGCTCCTTCCTTAGGCTCCTGTTTTCCATTCCAGGGTCCAGTCAAGGGGAGGACATGTGACTCAAGATTGAACTCTTTCTCTGTGTTAATCAGTTTTTCCTGTGAACTTTAACTGATTTTTTCTCTTATAATTGAAATAATTATAAATATATTCCTGTGCTGGCCCAGTGGCACACACCTATAGTCCCAGCTACTTGGTAGGCTGAGGTGAGAGGATGTCTTGAACTCAGGAATTCGAGTCCAGTCTCGGAAAAATAGTGACAACCTGTCTCACACACACACACACACACACACACACACACACACACACACACACACACACACACACATAAAATCCTGCACATGATTCATAATTAAATAGTAAAATTTAATGACAGCACATTTTTATTGAACTGTAAGTTTTAATCTTTACCTACATGTCTGAGAGTCATTTCACTGATGGCCAGTGGCAATTCTAATAGTGGAAAAATGTAAAGGAGAAATGAAAGGAGGCACTTTAAGAAAAAAATAATGTATCTTAATTGAGTTATTTATCTCCTAATAAATTCATGATCTATACTTTACTGAAAATTAAAAAAATGAGAGTCTTTCTTCCATCTTTATTATAGAAAGATGGAACTATAGTAACTCCAAAAAATAAAGCCCGATTTATTCACAAAATCATAATTTTTTTAGAATAGCAGAAATAAAAAGCTGAGGATTCTGAAAAATGGATTAGGTAAAGCTAAAGAGAAGATGGCACAATCAAAGGTAAAGGAGATGAGAGCATGGAATTATCCCTGGCAGAGGATGGGTTGAAATGGAGCTGTAGCAGAAACAGATAGGAATTTCGTTAACGTTTTTACTAAATTACAAAAAGCTAAGCATAGTTCTACATGAGAGTACAGAACCTTGATATCAGCAGATAGAAAGGGAGTTGGCATCCACTCACAAGATCTTTTTCACAGATCACCACCAAATAAATGTTCCTGAGAAAGATTGTGGGCAGGGTATGGGAATGCCAAACTTGGTGGTATATAACTACAGGAGAAGAGCAACTATTGTAGCAAGAAATACATGAAGCCCAGCCAAGTCTTTTCCACCCACATGATCTCACTTATATGTAGAATCTAAAAAAGTTGAACTTGTAGAAGCAGAGATTAGATGGTGTTTACGAGAGGATAGGGGGTTGGGAAATGTTGGTCAAAGGATACAACATTTCAGTTAGACAGGAGAAATAAGTCCACAAGATCTACTGTTTATCATGGTGACGGTAGTCAATAACAATATATTATACACTTATAAATTGTTGAGTAAATTTTGTGTTCTCACTACAAAAAATGATAAGTTTGTGAGGTAATACATATGTTAATTAGTTTAAACAATCCCACAATGTATATCTATATCAAAACATCACGTTGCACATCATAAATATATATAATTATTCTTTGTCTATTAAAAATAAGAAATAAAAGGCTACGTAAAATGAAAACCAAAAAAAATCACACTGCTAGGGCTCAGTATTGGGTAAACCTTGTTCTCAAGAGTGAGTTCTCAGTGACCTAGCCCCTTCCTCGGTGGAGACTTCATATGGTCTGGACCAAGGATAATTTACTACCTTCCTCAGGAACAAGGTATTTTGCTATTTTTATTTTTTCTATTCACATTGAAACTTCATTTCTGTACAGGGAGTGAGAGATATCACTTTCTTCAGGAAGTTAGCATTTTTGTTTCTTATGGTGAAAGAGGATTATGTGGTGACATGGAAAGTTTTGCAAACATGACAGCAAAACTAGTTAAAATCTCTGTGATTAACTTGAGAAAAGGACAATAAAAATAATTTTAACCAACACTTGGGCTTTTACATCATGACAGTCACAGTATTGTGTGCTAGTGATTAAAATAAATCTTAATAATAGCAATAATAATCACAACAATAATAATCATATTTCAACCTTCCAGAAGATTTGGATAATGACTTTGCTTTCTGATGTAAAATTTATTAATTTTTTCATTATTAAGAATACACTATGACACCTTTGTGACTTTAAAAAAAACAGTTTAATGGACAATTGCATTACTTTTATCTTATTTTATTTTATTTTATTTTATTTTATTTTTTGAGTTGGAGTCTCACTCTGTCACCCAGACTGGACTGCAGTGGCCGCTCCCAGCCACCGCAGCCTTGACCTGCTGGGCCCCGACGATCCTTCCACTCAGCCTTCCAAGTAGCTGGAACTACAAGCACGCTCCCACGCCCGGCTACTTTTTTGATTTATTGTAGAGATGAGGTCTCGCCAAGTTGCCTAGGGGGGTCTCGAACCCGCAGGCTCAAGCAATCCACTTACCTCAGCCTCCCAACGGCGCGGGATTATAGTCTGAGCCTCCGAGCCTGGCAGTTGCATTACTTTTAAAGGAAGAATAGGGACTTCATGCCTATTAATCATGACAATTATCTTGTTTAGCTGGTTTTATAAATATCAAGCATATGCATAAATGGCATGAGAAACTTTATCCATTATCACTGAAATAGTTTTCAAATCTCTTTATTTAATATATTTAATTTCACATTTCAATATATTAGTTGAGTCTTAATAATATTGTTGTATTTGTAGCAAATTATCAATGAAAGCATTTATGGTTTAGCCAAATTAACTAAATGTAAGATTTTCATACATAATTAAGGTTGTCAAAATGTTATAAATTATTTTAATTACTCATGAATTTTAGTAAAGAGCATTAACATTTCATATTTGTTAGAAGATACTCTGAGGGTCTGCAAATTTATCCAAATTCTCCTTTTTGAAGTTCTAGTAGTATTTCCTAAGTTCTTCTGGAACATTCATATGTAGCATAATGTGTGCTCATATTGGTAGTGAAAAAACAGAACAAAGATAAACAATGCTTTTTATAAAATGATCAATCTTTAAAAATTGGGCTTCGATAACAATTTTGCTTAGTTTGTATGTATACTTTGTTTAATTAGCATAAACATATTTGTAGTTCAGGATGTTATATCTTTTAAAAATTTCTGGTAATGATGATAAGGCAACATCTTGATGTTGCCTTTATACAAGTATTTTTCCAGTAGCCTTTTCTAGATAGTATTACAAAATATGATAACAACTCCTTAGTTAAAAAAAATATATCTCAGCCAGGTGCAGTAGCTCAATCCTGTAATCCCAGCATTTTAGGAGACCAAAATGAGAGGACTGCCTAAACCCAGGAGTTCAAGAAAAACCTGGGTAACTTAGTGAGACTTCATCTCTACAATAAAAAAAAAAAAAATTAGCCAGGCATGGAGGTGCATGCCTCTAGTTCCAGCTACTTGGAAGGCTGAGGTGGAAGGATCGCCTGAGCCCAGCAGGTTGAAGCTGCAGTGGCCATGAGCATGCCACTGCACTCCAGCCTGGCCAACAGAATGAGATTCCGACTCTAAAAAATAAAAAAATAAAAATGGTTTACAGGCTTTTAATTTTTTTGGCACTTTTTTGTAAATGTTTTTCTCTTTCCTTTTTTTTTTTTTTTTTTGAGTTGGAGTCTCACTCTGTCACCCAGACTGGAGTGCAGTGGCCACTCCCGGCCACCGCAGCCTCGACCTGCTGGGCTCCGGCGATCCTTCCGCCTCAGTCTTCCAAGTAGCCGGAATTAGCGTTTTATACTGCAAAAATGCTTAATTAGTACAGGTGAGATTTATTAAAGAATTAGTTGGTATAGTTTCTTATTTTTCATTCTTTGAAACAAGGTTTGAAGGGCAAAAGTTTGCTTTAAAAAAATTTATGTGGACAAAAAGAGGATACAGATATTTTCAAAAGTTTAAAGAGGTTTGGAAACTAGTGTATTGGGACGGCTTAATGTTTAGTATTTATAATACATATAGATGCGCATACACAACATAATTTGCTTCCACATTAATTTTCATTTTTTATTGTCAATTATATAATGACTCATTTGAAAATTTAATTTTAGAAATTCAGATTGGGCTCTTTCTTAACCCTAAACAAAGTGAATGCATCCCTCATATCTTTCTGTACTCCTTGAATCCTTCACCACAAGTGTCTCTTTGCCAGAAATTTCTTGTCAGCATAATATCTATATCTCTTTATTTTCAAACCTTCATCATATCTATCTTAGAGCTGAAAAAATAAAAGGATCTGCAATTAACAGGACTCATTCACTCTCCAGTATGGATGGCTATCATCAATAACTCAAAAAACAGTCAATGCTGAAGAGGATGTGGGGAAAAGGGAACACTTCGAAACTGTTGGTGGGAGTATAAACTAGTACAACCTCTGTGGAAAACAGTTTGGCGATTCCTAAAACATCTGAAAATCAACCTTTCATATGACCCTGTAATCTCCCTACTGGGAATATACCCAGAGGAATTCAAATCATATCACTCTATGAAAAAATACCTACACACTCATTTTCTTGCAGCATTATTCACAATAGCAAAAACATGGAACTACCCATGCCGCCCATCAAAAGAGGACTAGATTTTTAAAAATGACTGGGCTCCGTGGCTCAGCCTGTAATCCCAGTGCTTTGGGAGGCTGAGGTGAGTGAATTGCCTGAGCCCGCGGGTTCGAGACCCGCCTGGGCAACTTGGCGAGACCTGATCTCTACAATAAATCAAAAATTAGCCGGGCGTGGTAGTGTGCACCTGTAGTTCCAGCTACTTGGAAGGCTGAGGCAGAAAGGATGGCTGGAGCCCAACAGGTCGAGGCTGCGGTGGCCGGGAGCAGTCACTGCACTCCAGCTATGTGACAGAGTGAGATTCAAACTCAAAAAAAAAATTTTTTTTTAATTAAAAAATGATACATATACATGATGGAATATCACACAGTCATAAAGAAGTACAAAATTATGAACTCTGCAGCAACTTGGATGGATTTAGAGTCTATAATACGAAGTGATCTATCACAGAAACAAAGAACTGAGTACCACATGTTCTCACTTATAAGCGGAACTTGAACATTTATCATACTATAAAAAAGGGATTGGCAGTAGTTAGAAACTGCCAAGGGGGTGTGCAGTGTGGGATTGGCAGTAGTGGGAAATTGGCAGTGGAGGGGAGGCACACCTCATCAACAAGGGTATCTATATAATGAGCATTTGTATACCTAATCCTGAATTGTACCCCACATCTTCAAAGTTAAAAATTTAAAAACAAAAACAAAAAACAAGACTCATTCTTAGGGACAAGCCATCTACAGACCTGCCTTATTTTGGAGGCCCATTCCTCTCCATCCCCCCTCCCCGCATAAGCAATTCACCACCCCCAATAAGTGACATATCTCCCAAATGGCTTATTTCTCTTTCAGATAGGTACACTATTTCTCACAAGGTAAAATTTCTTGCTGACTCTTAAGAATATGCAATTTATGCAAATCCATACACAACAACATCTAGTTTTACAATATGTACTTCATTTTAATACTTTATATAAAGAATTCTTTCTTTCTTTTTTTCTTTTTTTTGTAGAGATAAGGTCTCACCAAGTTTCCCAGGCTGTTCTCTAACATGTGAGCTCAGGCAATTCTCTCACCTTAGCCTCTCAAAGTGCTGGGATTACAGGTGTGAACCACCTCTCCCGACAAGAATTCTAAGTAAATATATTTTGTTTGATCATCTGACAACAGTCACTACAGATATTAAAAGTCTCAACTTTAAAAGATAAATAATAGAAATTATACTCAGCATGTAAATTACAAAGATGGAAAACATGCATTTTAAACAATATCGAAATCAGCTTTTTAAAAAAATTTAGATGTAGAGATTATAAGTGCATGTTTGTTAAATCAACACATTGTGTAGTGGTGGGGATTGAGTCTCAGGTAGCCCATTCCCAAGATAGTGAACATTGTGCCCAACTGGTAATTTCGGAATTGTAATCTCTCAAACACCTTTCCCTTACTGGAGTCCTCGGTGTCTGTTATTTCCATTTTTGTGGTCATTTAGTTCCCACATATAAGTGAGAAGAGGCAGTTTTTGTTTATTTGTTTCTGAGTTACTTCATCTAGAATAATGTTCTGCTCCATCCGTGTTACTTCAAAGGACATGATTATGAAACCAATTTAAGTGCCCACTAATGATTGACTGGATAAAGAAAATGTGATATGTATACACCGTGGAATACTACACAACCATACAAAAGTAATTACCATTTACTTATTTATTTTTGAGTTGGAATTTCACTTTGTTGCCCAGACTGGAGTATAGTTGCACAGTCATGGTTCATTGTAGCCTCAAACTCCTGGGCTCAAGTGATCCTCCTGCTGCAGCCTCCCAAGTAGCTGGGACTACAGATGCATGCCACCAGGCCTGGATAACTTTTTGATTTTTTTTTTTTTTTTGTAGAGATGGGGTATTTCTATGTTGCCCAAGCGAATCTCAAACTCCTGGCCTCAAACAGACCTTCCAACATTACCTCCAAAGTGTGGAGATTACAGGCATGAGCCATTGAACCCTGCCTATTTCTTTAAATATATATATATATATCATAAATATGCATAATTGCATGTCAATTTAAATATATACATATATATTTAAATATATACATATATTTAAATTGACATGCAATTGTACATATTTATGGGGCACATTGCATAATACATGGATGCAATATGTAATGTTCAATTAAGATAGTTTATCCATTACCTCAAAACTTTATCTTTGAGTTGATGACATTCAAAATTCTATTCTCTAGTTATTTGAAAATATAAATTGTTAGCTGTAGTCACCCTACAGTGCTATAGAGCACTATACTTTATTTCTTCTATCTAGCTGTGACTTTGTATGAAATAACTAACCTATCCCTATTGACTCCTCATTCATATCTTTCCCAGTTTCTAGTTAGTAGCCATTATTTTATTCCTTACTTATAGGAGTCCAACTTTTTTAGCTTCTACATATAAGTGAGAACATGTAGTATTTATCTTTTTGTGTCTGACTTTTCACTTAATATAATATTCTCCAAGTTCAACCACATCATTGCAAATAACAGGATTTCATTCTTTTTCATGACTGAATAGTATTATATTGTGTATATATGCCACATTTTCTATTCATCTGTTTATGAACACTTAGGCTTATTCCATATCTTGGCTATTGTGGAATAGTGCTGCAATAAACAGGGAAGTACAAATATCCCTTCAACCTACTGATTTCATTTCTTTGAATATATACCGAGTAGTGGAATTGTTGGATCATATGGTTGTTCAAATTTTATCTTTTGGAGAAACTCCTGTACTAATTTTCATAGTGTTTATGCTAATTTCTATTCCCACCAACAGTGTATGTGTTCTTATTTCTCCTCTTCCTCATGACCATTTGTTACTTTTTTGTCTTTTCAATAATAGCCATTCCAACTGGGGTGAGATGATATTTAATTGTGTTTTTGATTTGAGTTTAGTGATGTTGAGCATTTGATATACTTCTTGGACATTTGTGTGTCTTTTGATAAATGTCTAATCTGATTGTTTTTATTTCCTTTTCTTCCAAAAATGGCTTCAGCTAGAACTTGCAGAGTATGTTAAATAAAAGTGATGAAATGGGGCATCCTTGTTTTATTCCAGTTCTAAGAAAAAATTCTTTCAACTTATCTCCGTTCAGCATGTGCTAAGAGTTTGTCATATATGACCTTTATTGTGTTTACATGCATTCCCTTTGTATCTAATTTGTTGAAAGCTTTTACTATAAAGACATACTGAATTTTATCAAATGCATTTTCTGAGTTGACTGAGATGATTACATGATTATTATCCTTTTTTCTGGTGTTACAATGTACCACACTTATTGATTTGCATATGCTGAGCCATCCTTGCAGCATTGAGATCAATTCTACTTGATAGTGGAATATAGCATTTTTGCTATGCTGTTGGGTTCCATTTGTTAATATTTTGTTGAGACTTTTTTATTCATGTTCATCAGTGATATTAAGATGTGGTTTTGTGTGTGTGTGCATGTGTGTGTGTGATCTTGTCTAATTTGGTATCAGGATAATGCTGCCTCATAGCAAGCATGTGAAATAATTTCCTCTCCTATAACTTTTTAGAATAGTTTGAGAAAAATTGATGTAATTCGTCCATAAAAATTGAATAAAACTCAGCAGTAAAGCAATCAAATCCTGGGCTTTTCCTTGTTGGAATTTCATTGCTTTTTATTGGTCTGTTCGTTTTGTCCATTGCTACATGATTCAGTCTTGGTAGTTTGTATGTGTCCAAAATGTATCCATTTCCTCTAAGTTTTCCAATTTGCTAATGCATAGCTGTTCATAATATTTCCTAATGATTCTTTGTATTTCTGTAGTATTACCTGTAAAATCATTTCTTTAGGCTGCAGAAGTTTGTGTGACTGGTCTGCCTACTTAGGCTCAACTGCTTTGGGGAAGATATACAAGTCTGGTCTATGTTCCAGGGGAAGAGTAAGGCTGATCACCCTGCAGTTTGGCTTGGGCATTTCTCTCAGTTTCACTTTTAAATGAATATAATATATAGCTCTTTAATTGTTTTTGGACAGAAGATATTCAATTTTCATAAATGTAGGTATACATACGCAGCCAGTGTGACATTGTGGTCAGCAGTCTAGAAATAACTTTTATTATGTTACATGTGTGAGAATTGGAATTACTCTGAAAAAGTTAATTTAGTTTTTCTTTATTTTCTTTAAAAAATGAAGAGAAAATTACGACCTATTTCACCATTTAGAATGTATTCTTAAACTATAACACATATAAAGCAACAACATTATTTTTAAAGTTTTAAAGGAGGCTGACAGAAAATTTTTAGTTATTTTCTGTGTAAACTAAAATATAAAAAATTCTATCAAATATGGTGTGGCTTGTCTTCTTCAAAGTTGATGTCTAGGTTTTTTCTTGGCCACACAAGTTAAACTCTTCTTTTCAATCATGCAATTTAATTTTATTCATGTTTTTCCTCACTTAAATCATTAAATCTAATAATACTGGCAATGTTTTGTTCATATTTAGATACCAAATATAATTCAAAATGCTTTTAGAGCTCTTTTTACAAGATCTTTTTCAAAACACGTCTGTAATATTTCATATATTTTTTTATTTTGGAGTATGCTATAAATTCTCAATTATTTCTAAAACTTCAAATATAAATGCATTTTTTTATCGCTATCTACTCCTCGTTCATGTTTTGATCCTTCAATTCTTTAATAACAATGGGCTAGTTGTCATTCTTTCTACACATCTGACTCTTTCTTTCTTCTATCACCTTGCAAGTAGCAATGAGTGGCCTTACTTATCCTTCTTAAATGGCTGACTCCTACCCAACTACTCAGACTGAGTTTTACCACTGCTAGAATATGTCCCTGATCCAAAGTTGAGTTAGATGATTCCCTGCTATCTACCATAATTTGTCCCCTTATAAATCCCAGAGTAAGAACACTTAGTAGTATGAATATTCCCATCTCTTCTATCAACTTGTCAGTTGCTATATATGTAGTCTCAGTGCTGAGATCACATTATACCCAGTAAGAATGTATTGGCAAAATTAATAGATGAATAACTGGATGTCTGGAATAA
The DNA here is from genome assembly GCF_000164805.1 of Carlito syrichta. Lineage (NCBI taxonomy): Eukaryota > Metazoa > Chordata > Mammalia > Primates > Tarsiidae > Carlito > Carlito syrichta. The sequence continues at coordinate 361,979 of NW_007059820.1, forward strand.
ATTATTGAATATATGCACAAATAGCCATGTGTTGGTTGCCTAAACTTTATCTTATTTCTTTAGCAGAGTGATACTAAGAGCCATTTTAAGGAGTTTTGTTGCTGTTGTCATTTTCTGAAACACCACACTATATAATTTTAAATGATTATTTTGATTTAGCCTACATATTGTGGGGAAAAGCACTGTAATTCATTCATATGAGAATCATCAGTTTTTCCTGACATTCCACATCACTTGGGTAAACCTGAGCTCACTTCCAACTGCCAGATATGTTATGTTAGCATATATGTATATGTACTGTCATGGATCATAATTGCTTTGGAGAAGCCAGGCTCGGTGGCTCAGCCTGTAATCCCAGTGCTTTGGGAGGCTGAGGTGAGTGGATTGCTTGAGCCCGCGGGTTCGAGATCCGCCTGGACAACTTGGCGAGACCTCATCTCTACAATAAGTCAAAAATTAGATGGGCGTGGTAGCGCACACCTGTAGTTCCTGCTACTTGGAAGGCTGAGGCAGAAGGATCGTCGGAGCCCAGCAGCTCAAGGCTTCAGTGGCCGGGAGTGACCACTGCACTCCAGTCTGGGTGACAGAGTGAGACTCCAACTCAAAAAAAACAACAACATAATTGCTTTGGAGAAAGACCTGCCATTTTGACAAATGGAATCTGTTGGTTTGAGATATGTACTTAATGTAAATACATATATATTTATGTCTAATTGGTAGACAGATACAGATAACTTACTTTTGTCTTTTAATATCATTGTAGTGAGTGACTCTCAGGACGCTACATTTGTTTGAAAATAGCTAATGACTTTGAACTTTGTGCAGGCATTGTACATATTTTAGAATACTAATCTATTTTTTTCCAAGAAAATAGTATGAGTACATCACCCTTCTTTCTGAAACAACAAAAATATTGTCTTTGTTTACCTTGTGCATGGATTTAAAACAGTTTAAAAATATTGATTATTGCTTTGCACCATTGTAGTAACCTCATTTGTTTCATAACACAACTTGAAATTTTTTATGCCAAATTAAAAATGTAGGTTATTCAGCAGCTATACAGTTACATACAGATATGTCTTTCTTGTTAAACTTATTCTGTTATTTAATCTTTTAAAGTTATTATATATAAAAGTTGGATTTTTCCTCCATATTTATCTTTCAATTTTCTGAAGTTTCTTATTGTTTATAGTACTTTTTTGTAGAACTTCTTTTATATAATTATATTAATTAACATAATTAATACAATCATAAATATGGTCATAAATATGATTGTATTAAAACTGTATTAATTAACAGTCTAATATTATGGTATGTTAAATACATTAATGTGATATTAATATATTTTATATATTAATATTATATCACATGTCAATAGTTATTAGATTACATATACTAAATGTATCTTGAGGAAATAATGATATTTTTGCCATTTCTTCACACTTTTCAGTGAAAGCCTAAAAACAGTGTGACATAATAGTTTTGATAGTTGGAAGATGAATCTTATTTTCTTTTAATGTCTTGAATACTACTACTATTCTGCACTTACATATATAGTTATATGGAGGGCTGTAATGGTAAATTCCTAGAATTTAAATTTTTTTGTGGTTCCTGATATAGACTTCAATTGATCATGACATATCATTTTTAATGGTTCATAAATAATAATCAAAGTTAAGTTAGAAGTTTTTCCTGACATTTCTGTGTCTTTATTTATTATTGAACTCTCCCATAGTTTTTTTGTTTGTTTGTTTGTTTTTTGAGTTGGAGTCTCACTCTGTCGCCCAGACTGGAGTGCAGTGGCTGCTCTTGGCCACCACAGCCTTGACCTGCTGGGCTCCAGTGATCCTTCTGCCTCAGTCTTCCGAGTAGCTGGAACTACAGGAGTGCGCTACCACGCCTGGCTAATTTTTTGATTTACTGTAGAGATGAGGTCTCGCCATGTTGCCCAGGTAGGTCTCGAACCCACGGGCTCAGGCAATTCACTCACCTCGGCCTCCCAAAATGCAGGATTACAGGCTGAGCCACTGAGCCCAGCAAACCCTCTCATAGTTTTTGATGCTTCTCATTTGCCTTCTTGCACATGAGCTCAGACTGATCTTAGATGTTGTCTGCCACTCTGACTTGTATTTTGTAATCTGCCAGTTATAGCATCCTCCTTGTTTTAATAAAAATGAGGACTATCTTTTTATTCTTCATTTGACTATTTATTATGCTCTAGAATGAAGGAATGTGCTCATGTCTTCCTTCTTCCTTCTTGAAGGTTTCCTTTCTTTTGCTTCCAGATCACAGTGCTCTCCTGCTTTCACTTCTTCCTTTGTGGTTGGCTCCTCAACTCCTTTGTAGCATTTTCTTCCCTTATCTCCCAGTAATTGTTGGCGGTCCTCTAGGTTTGTTTCTGAGCTTCTTTCTTTCTTCATTACATATCCCCTTCATGGACATTAACATGCTTTGGAGGGAATGTTCACAAATTTATAACTCCAAGTCAATATCCCCCTGGATTGTTCAGACATGTACAGGATATTTTGATATAATCAAACCTGATCTCATAATCTTTTCCCCCTATATCAAGTGTGGTGGAGAGACTCTAGATATGCCCTGATTCCTGCTTTCTTGTGTTCATGCCCTCTGTGACCTCTTCTTGAGTGTGGTTGGGGCTTGCTTCTAAATGATGCCACATGAGATTTAGGATTCATCTTACTAGGAAATTATCTTCCCCATGCGGGCTTTCAGGAAGCAAGCAGTCATCTGGAGAAAAGTCACAGGATAAGAAAGGGAGCCTGGTGTCCTGCTAGCATCCAATAAGAAACTGAGGCCCTCAGTAGAAAAACTGATGATAAATTGAATGCTGACAATGACCATTGTGTTTGGAAGCAAATTATTTTACAAATATTTACAAATTATCTGAAATGATACTGAAGCCCAGCCGGTACTTTTAATAGGACTTTGTGAGGCCTTGAAGAAGAGAGTCTAGTTACACTATGACCATATTATTGACACAAAAACTGAGATAATAATTGTCTTGTTTTAAGCCAAGTCTGTGTCTCTGCAATAGACACAGAAATAGATAACTAATATGCCAAAACTTGTCCAGATTTCCTGTTTCAATGCTCTTGCCCCTTCCCAATCAATTAAGCAGGCCAGAGACCTAAGGTTCTTCCTCATAATTCTCAACATGCTTTTCTCTGCATTTATTCCATCCCCTAACTATTTCATAAATACATTCTATCGTTATCACTAATAGCCTGGGCCACCCTGAGAATGTTTGATCTCTCTAATAATCTTCAGACTGGTCTACTCATGACATTGCTAGGATAGCTCCAATTTTCTCTGCACTCAGCATTTTCTTAACACAAGAATAAGATCATTTCATGCCTCTCTAAACATTTTAGGGGAATCACTCTGGAGCCAAGGAGTTTTAGGCTGCATTGAGGTATATATACTGTATTTTAGCTTGGGCAAAAGAGCTAGAAACCAGTTCTAAACATATATAATGACATTCCTTCTTTATCAAGAGCACAATCTTTAATTGGTTCATAGACTTTGAAAACCTGGATCTTCAACACGTCTACAGTCTAAAATGCTTTCTTGGTCTTTGCCATATAGGTCTGCGTTAAATTTGTCTTACATTGCACTTCTTTCTTTTTTTTACTTTTTAATTTTTATTTTAAAGATGTGTGTGGTGTACAATTCAGGGTTAGGTATACAAATGGTAATTATACAGGTAAAGATTGGGCCTCACTTTGGTCCCCATGTCAGCTGGTTTGATCTCAGGTCCCCTTATTGATAATGCGAACCCCTTGCTCCCTCCCTTGGCAACAGTTTCCCACTCCTGCCAATTCCTTTCTTTTCTTTTTTCTTTTGAGTTGTAGTCTCACTCTGTCACCCAGACTGAAGTGCAGTGGCCGCTCCCGGCCACCGCAGCCTCGACCTGCTGGGCTCCGACAATCCTTCCGCCTCAGCCTTCCAAGTAACTGGAACCACAGGTGCGCGCTACCACGAGCGGCTAGTTTTTTGATATATTCTAGAGACGAGGTCTCACCAAGTTGCCCAGACGGGTCTCGAACCCACAGGCTCAGGCAATTCACTCACCTCAGCCTCCCAAAGCATGGGATTACAGGCTGAGCCACCAAGCCCGGCTCAATTCCTTTCTTATAGTATTATGATAATTATTCAGGGTTCACTTATGAGTGAGAAAATGGGGTACTCAGTTCTTTGTTTCTGTGATAGATCACTGAGTATTACAGACTCTAAATCCATCCAAGTTGCTGCAAAGTCCATACTTTTTTCTTTCTTTATGACTGCATAATATTCCATCATGCATATGTATCACTTTCTAAAATCTGGTCTAGTTTCAATAAGCAGTACAGTTAATTCTCTGTTTTTGCTATTGTGAATAATGTTGCAATAAACATGCAGGCACAGATATCTTTTTTGTAGAATAATTTTTGATCGTCCAGGTATATTCCCAGAAGGGAGATTGCTGGGTCATATGAGAGGTCGATTCTTAGATCTTTTAGGTATTGCCACACTGTTTTCCACAGAGGTTGTACTAGTTTACACTCCCACCAACAGTGTAGAAGTGTTCCCTTTTCCCTGCATCCTCTCCAGAATCTGTTGTTTCTGAGTTATTGTTGATAGACATACTGACTGGAGTTAGATGGTATCTCAGTGTAGTTTTAATTTGCATTTCTTTAATGATTAGTTAGGCTAAGCATTTTTTCATTTATCTGTTGACTGCGCGTATATCTTCTTTTGAGAAGTGCCTATTCATATCCTTTGCACACTTTTTAAAAAGAATGCTTGTTTTTTTTTGTTGTTGTTGTTGTTGTTGTTTCTCTCTCTTTTCAGCACATTTGAGTTCCTTGTAGATCTTAGATGTTAGGCCTTAGTCAGATATACAGTTGGCAAATATTCTTTCCCGGTCTGTGGTCTGTCTCCCCACTCTCTTGATGATTTCTTTGTTTTGCAGAAGCTTGTCAGTTTCATGCTGTCCCACTTGTCTATCTAACCTCTCATGGCATGGGCACTTAGGGTTTTGATCAGGCATTGGTTACCATTTCTAATTTCTGTAAGGGTATCTCCTGCATTTTCTAAGGTTCTTATAGTTTGAGGTTTTACATTTAGTCTTTGATCCATTTAGAGTTGATGTGGTCAGCCAGTTTTGCCAGCACCATTTACTGAATATGATCTCCTCCCAGTGGTTGTCAGTGGAGGCTTTAAATGATGAGTTGGTTGAGAAATTGCAGTTTTGTTTCTGGAATCTCTGTTCTGTTTCCATTAGTCTGTATGCCTGTTCTTATAACAATACCAGGCTGCTTTGATTATTTCAATGTTTCTTGTAGATCTGGTCTGTGTTTAACACTTTCTTCAATGTTTCTTGTGGAGCTGGTATGCCTCAAGACTAGTTCCTTTCCAAGGCCATTCTTTGGTCATTAGGGCTCCTCCACATACCCAACAATCGGTGACACAAAGTGTTCAGGTTATGTTTTCAGCCAGATTTATAAACAGATTTTGACCTACTTCTCATGGTTGAGGGAAGGGGGTTAACTTTGGCTGTTAGGCAACTGGGGGGAGTTACAAATTGTACAACTTCTTTAAGCAGTTTCTCAGCTTTGGGGGCAAGATCCTAACAGACACAATTTGTGCTTTCAAGGGTGCTACAAGCTATAACACCAGCTTTAGTGTACTGGTAGCTCTGTTTTAATAATCCAGTAAAATATAGCTGGACATTATGGGTACAGATATGTTGGTCAGTATAATAAATTTCTGCCTGGGATGAATAATGATGGAAGACTTTTGTGTCTGGCTAGAAAGTTTCTATACATTTACATGCTGGATGTGTGGGGGGGAAGCGATGGACACCCAAATTAGGCAGAAGTACATAAAAACACAAGAAAACTTCCTATCATAACAGAACAGAAATGATAGTAAGAACTTTTCCCAACATGTCCAATTTGTAGGAATCTACTTTGTCAGTTATATAGCAAATAAAGTCAATCCTATAGCAAATAAAATGACAAACAGTATAGCAATTGGCAAATACAAAGGCTGACAATGTGAAACAATGGCTTATCAGTAAGGTCTGCTGAATCCTTAAGCTTCTGCCATGCATAGAGCTGCCAGTGTCTGGTATGTGGTTGAAGCAAGGCCAAAGGATCCACAAGCTTCTGCTGTGCATAGACTAGCCAACCCTGGAGTGGCTACAGCAGGGCTTGAGAAATCTGTTTCAGGTTTCCCATTGGCCTCAGTGACTTTCTGGAGGGCCATCTTAAGGGGAGTCGATGGATTTGTGGTGCACTCCCAGTCCTGGGATGCAGGCTTAATTCTGCTGTAATGGATTCAGGGAACTATTTCAGCTACCATGACTACAGTTGGGGTAGACAAAAGGACAGTAAATGGGCCCCTCCAGAGGGATTTAAGAGGCTGTACATTCCATTCTTTTACCCATACCATATCACCTGGCTTAAAAGAATGGGCAGTGATAGTTAAACTAATTGGTAACTGTTCTCTGACTTGATATTGGATGGCATTTAAGGTTGAACTTAAGGCCTGCATTTGTTGTTTTGGAGTTAGATTTCCTAACTCCTTTAAGTCTCCCTGTATGCCCTTAACAAGAGGAGGTGGCTGCTCATAAAGGAATTCAAAAGGCGAGAAACCTGTTTGCTTTGTAGGACTATTGGCAAAAGCTGGACCCAGCCTAAATGATTTCTTGGCATAACTTACTTAGTTGTGATTTTAAGGTCTGGTTCATTCGCTCCACCTTTCCTGAACTTTGTGGACTATAGGCTGTATGGAACTTCCATTTGATTTGTAGTCCTATAGTCATTAACTGTACTACCTTAGCTACAAATGCCAGTCCATTGCCCAATCTGATAGTGACGAGAGTCCAAACCAGGGAATGATTTCTTTTAACAGGAGTCTGGTCACCTCAGTGGCTTTTTCTGTCCTTATGAGGAAGGCCTCAGCCCATCCTGAGAAAGTACACACAAAAACAAGGAGATATTTGTAGCCTTGGCTGCGCGGGAGTTCTGTAAAGTACACAATAAGATCCTCAGAGTGTGCCCCTACCACATGCTGCATTCTGGGGGAGACTTAGGGTCCTTACTGCAGGTTATTTTGAGCACAAGTTACACACTGTTCACAGACTACCCATGCTATACTGGAGAGTAGAGGGACATAGAAGTACTTACTGAGGATATTCTCAAGAATGGTCTGTCCACTGTGTGTCCCTTGGTGAAATTACCTAACAAATGCTGGAGCCAATGATTCTGGAATTGCTATTTGGCCATCTTGAAATTTCTACCAGCCAGTTTGTAAATAATGTCCCATTTCTGTTTCAAACCATGTTTTCTCATTTGGTGTGTAGCAAGGGCTCCAGTTCGTCAGTGGGCTAAGAAGCAGTGTCACAGTTATTGCAGTCATTTTGACAGTTTCTTTTGTTGCTGCAAGTTTTGCTTCTTGATCTGCTTTGGGATTTCCTTTGGCAGTTATCGCATTTCCCTTTTGATGTCCTCTGCAATGTATGACTGCTACCTCTTTTGGTGCCCATACAGGATCTAGTAGCTCTAGAATTTCATTGTCATATTTTATGTCTTTTCCCCCTGAATTGATCAAACCTCTCTCCTTGTATAAGGCCCTGTGCACATGCAAAGTAGTAAAAGCATACTTGGACTCTGTATCTAAATTAGTGTGTAGCCCTATGGCTAGCTGGAGGGCTCAAGTGAGCACAATGAGTTCTACTTTCTGAGCTGAAGTTCCTATTGGCAGAGGTTTCACCTTGGCCGTGGAGTTTAAAGTTACCACTGAATAGCCTGTGAAGTGTTACCCCTCCTATATGAAACTGCTTCTGTCCATGAAGTATCCGACTTCAGGGTTCCTGAGGGGCTAGTCTGTTAAGTCTGGATGGCTAGAGAACACTTCATTTATTATTTAATGCAATCATGATCTGGTTGTTCTGGCTCTATAGGTAGCAAGATTGCAGGATTTAGGGTCTTTACCACCTTTAGGCGAATGCCTGAGTTTTCACAGAGCATTCCCTGATACTTGACCTTCTGAGCATTGGTTAGTCAATACTGCCCTTTGTATTCCATTAAATTTATCACAGCATGAGGCTCCCTGACAGTTAGATTTTGTCCCATAGTTAGCTTGTCAGCTTCTGTTATCAGGAGTGCTGTGGCTGCCACGACTAGTAAACAAGGCGGTCAGCCCTGAGTCATAAAATCTAATTGTTTGACTAAATATGCCATGGGTCTATGCCACGATCCTAGCATTTGAGTCAAGACCCCCTAATGCTGTGCCAACATGTCCATGCACATATAAAAAAAAGGCTGAGTCGCATCTGGGAGTCCCAGACCAGGTGCATTGGGGAGGGCCCATTTAATTTGTTCAAAGGCCTGTTGCTGAACCTTTTCCCATAGCAGAGACTCCCATTCATCCCCCTTTGTGGCTTCATAGAGGGGTTTTCTCATGATGGAGAAGTTAGATATCCAAATTCTACAGAACCCCGCAGCCCCCCAAAACTCCCGAATTTGACGCCGTGTAGTTGGGACTGGTATCGAACACACTGCCTGTTTCCTTTCAGGGCCAAGCTGGCGCTGGCCTTGGGACAAATGAAAACCTAGGTACCTAACTTTTTCCTGACATATTTGGGCTGTTTTCTCTGAGACCTTGTAACCTGCCTTCCACAGGAGGGTGAGTATCTGTAGTGTCCCTTTCATACAGTTTTCTCGGGTTGGTGCTGCCAACAGTAAATCATCTACATACTGGAGCAAGGTACGGCCACACTGGTATGCTGGGACGGCTTTTATATCTGAGGCTAGTGTCCTACTGAAGATGGTTGGAGATTTCTTGAATCCTTGGGGTAGCTGGGTCCAAGTTAACTGTTCCTTGGTGCCATTTGTTGGATCCTCCCATTGGAAAGTGAAGATCGACTGGCTTCTTGGGGACAGGCAGATGCAGAAGAAAACATCCTTAAGGTCTAAGCAGGTGAAGAAAGCAACCTCGGCAGGGATGAGACCCAGCAGCATATACAGGTTTGAGACGATGGGGTGTAGAATGACCGCGACCTGGTTTACAGCTCGCAAGCCTCAAACCGGCTGGTAGTCGTTCGTGTCTGGCTTCTGCACTGGCAACAGAAGCATATTCCAAGCAGATTGACAAACCCAGAGGATTCCATAATGCAAGAGCCTCTCCAGGTACTTTTGTATTCCTATTTGTACTTTGTGGGGGATGAAGTACTGCCTCTGATGGACTGGCCCACCCCCTGGCTTTAGTTCCACAATCATGGGGGGTAAACTTTTTGCAAGTCCTGGAGGATTGCCCTCTGCCCACACTCCTGGTACTCAAAACAGTAGTTCTGGAGATTTTTGTGAGGCCTCCGTTAGGCTGTAGAGCCGCCATTCCTTTTCCTGGGGGACAGTAAGGGTCATGATTTTAGCCTCTGGGCCTCATAATCTCAGAGTTACATGATTAGGAGAGTCAAAGCTTATCTGAACTTGAAGGTTTCCCAGTAAGACTCATCCCATTAAGGCTACAGGGCAATCTAGGAGATATAGGAATTCTTGTATGACCTCATGGTCACAAACTCTGCAGTGTTGCAGCATCATAAAGGGATGTCTGGCTTGACGCCCGGTGACTCCCATAACATTAGCCTGTTTTGGGGAGAAGGGACCTACAGGCTGGGTGATCACAAAATGCTCAGCTCCCGTGTCAACCATGAAGTTCATATGTTGGTCCCCTACTGCCATGGTGACCATATGCTCCTGGGGACCCAAAGATAATAGGGAGCCCGGTCTGGCCTATTCTTGTTGCAGTCCTTCCATAGAGGATAGGCCCATAAAGTTGTTAGGAGATGGTGGGTCCTGTTGATAAGTAGAGCTCTGTGGGTCATTTTTCTTTTCTTTTTTTTTGAGTTGGAGTCTCACTCTGCCCCCCAGACTGGAGTGCAGTGGCCGCTCCCGGTCACTGCAGCCTCACCTGCTGGGCGCAGGCGATCCTTCCACCTCAGCCTTCCCAGTAGCTGGAACTACAGGCGTGCGCTACCACGCCTGGCTAGTTTTTTTGATTTACTGTAGAGATGAGGTCTCGCCAAGTTGCCCAGGCGGGTCTCGAACCCGTGGGCTTGGGAGGGTCATTTTTCTGCTGTTGGGCCTCCTCATCAGCAATCCATTGGGTGCATTCACCTTTCCAGTGACCTTCTTGGTAACAGTAGGCACACTGGTTTCTTCCTAACTTCATAGGGGGTTGTGATGTCCCTTGTGTAGGTTGATAGATGGAGTTCAGGGGTCCCTAGGCAGGCTGAGGTAGTCTGGGCCTCAGTCTGGGAAACTGACAACCTGGCTGTTTTCTTCCCCGACCTCTGCCTCTGTTTCCTCCCTGTGGGCCTGTTATCTGGTACTCTGCAATGGCAACAGCAAGCATGGCCATTTTCTTTTTCTGCCTTTGGTCTATCTCTTGTTGGGCCTCCTTATCTTGGTTAATGAACACTTTAGTGATGACTTCTATCAGCTGGCTGACATTCATTCCAGCAAAGCCCTCTAGCTTTTGTAGCTTATGTCAGATATCCCCTTGGGACTGTCTGACAAAAGTTATGTTTACCATATGCTGATTTTCAGTTGCCTCTGGATCAAAGGGGGTGTATAGCCAAAAGGCTTCACAGAGTCTCTCATATAATTGGTTTGGGTTCTCATCAGCTCCCTGGAACACCTCAGAGACCTTGCTCATATTTATGGCCTTTTTCCCTCCTTCTCTCATACCTCCTAGTAAGTCCTCCTGATACTGTTCGAGCATTTATAGCCCCTGGGTACTGTTGGGGTCCCATTGAGGGTCCTCCTCTGGAAACTGATTTTGGGCATATGCCTGGACATTGAGTACTCCAGCCAGGGCATGTTCCTCTAGCCATTCTGTAGCCTCCTGTGTAATTCTCCAATGCTTCTCCTTATTGAATAGCATCAGGAGGAATTGGCAGCAGTCCACCCACATTGGCCTCTGGGTCTGGATAATGAACTGCATTAAGTCGATCATAGCCTGAAACTTTCCTGTGAAGGACAGCATGTGATTTTTCCAATTCAAGAGGTCTGTGGTGGTGAAAGACTGTTAAACAAATGTATATTGCCCACCTTGGATTTGGTCTTTTTGACCATAATAGGTTCCCTAGTCTCCCACAGTGGCATCTGGAAAGCACCACAACATTCCCCTGATGTGAAGTCAGACGTGCATTCTGTCAGCTGCTTTCTGAGTGGGGTGAGAAGTCAGAACAGGTGGCTGGGGTGTGACCTCTGATTGTTTAAGAGATGTACTAGGCTTAGGGGTGCATTCCAATTGTGAGCCTCTAACAGTGGCTAGTGCCATAGGAGCAGGTGGCAATGATGGGTAGACTGGAGAATAAGGTGGTGGAATTTCTGGTTCATCAGTCAACACTGACTTGTCAGCCAATTCATCAGACTCTGATGGGCCTTTGGACTGGGCTGTTTTGAGGCTTACCATAATTTTGCAATTGTCTTCCCAGGGAGCTTTTAACCAAGGACCACATCCTGCCAACAGTCAGAGTAAGGGAATTGGTCTGGGTGGCCTGGCTTTCCTACTATAATTCTATGTACTCTCCTAATGGTTTTCCTATCTAAGGATCCCTCCGGTGGCCACCTAACCCTGAAAGAGGGCCAATCTATTTCACAGAATGCATGGAGCTTTCTCTGAGACAGTCTGACACCATAACAATCTTCACAGAAACATTTGTCAAAGTTCTTAAGCATACAATCAAGGGGAGTATTCTTACTTTGGGTTCCACCCATTTCCTCCTCCTGACAGATGGCAAGTGCACACCAATGAGGGAAAGGGGGTATGGGAAAAACAGCTGCTTTGTCCTCCTCCAGTTGTACTCCTCACAGAGATATTTCAGACACCTCTTAGCAATTGCAGGTTGGTATAAACCCCCAACCCAGACCAACCCTATGACAGGGTTGGGGCTGCCTTCAGCTGTATGAGGTCGTCACTGGCTTAGATTAGGACTTAACACTCGCTTCGGCCCTTTGGTCAGGTCAGAACCCTTCTGCTGCCCGTCTCATTCACACACATTCACACAGCACATTCTCCAACCCTCCACCCTAATCCTAGGAGTCAACGGGTTTGTCTCGAGACAAATGTTTACTTCCACTGTCTTTCAGTCATTTCCTTCAGACTGGAGACTGCTAGTGGACTCTGGGAGGTGATCAAGCTCCCCTTCTGCCATCTACTGGCAGGACTATGCAAAGGCCCTTGTTCCTACCTTTTCCGTCAGGTGGTCTCCTCATGCCAGTTCCTCGCCTCTTTGGGTTCTGTTGTGCTTTTGGGATCTGAACCCCAGTGCACCGGGAGGGTCCTCCCTCCTACGGATCAAAAGGTCCATTGTGTACCAGGTGAGATTGCCTCTCCTGCGTCACCCTGAGGATTGTAACTTGATGACAAAGGGAGTAGAACACACCATCTCTGAACTCTTCCTCTCCGGGCCCTTGTACCAAGACATGCTGCAGGTTAACAGAGAGACTATGACACCAAGGCTATCTTAGGAAGTAGCAGTTTATTAGTGCTGGCACAACTCAACGGGCTAATGCTCCAAGGCTGAACAACCCAGAGAGAGGAGAGGGGTTTTAAACATTAGTTTAGGTAAGAAAGGGGGTTGTATGGCTATACTTTTTTTTTTTTTTGGAATTTGCAATGTGGTGTTTAGCAAAAACAGATTTTCAAAGAACAAATTGTCTCCAGGGTATACATGACAAGCAGAGGTTGTAAACGAATAACGTCACAAAGAGAGGATGTGGGAGTAAGGTTGTGAATGGATTACTATCTTTTATTTCCAGGAAAGCGACCTTTGGCTATTTGGTGTTCTGATGTTCCAAGTTCAGCAGGTCTGGAGCTTGCCGGTTGATTTTTAAAAGGAATGATTTTAACTGTTTTCAGCCCCTCTCTGCCACAACATTGTCCTTCTTTCTAACACTAGGTATTGGCTCATATTTTTTTTATTCATTGAAAATTTCTTTGTTCCTGCTTTTGCTAGTTATATACATATCAATTTAATCTCATTTCCATTGTCACTTTCTGAAGAAAGACTTGGTTGACTTATTAGCCAGGCTAATAGGAATCTCAGAATATTAAGTACATTTAGTATGATATTTTACAACTGCTGTTTTAAACACTTATCTTACCAATTGCTTTGCAAATGCTGTTCCCATGATGAGACATATCAACTAACTCTTCATGGCAGTCTTACATCACACAATAGAGTTGTTGTGCAAATGTATATTATTAAATGAATAATGTGTGGAAATTTTCAAGTGAATTTAATCATGAAACCTTTATTTTGAGTGGGATAGCTTGCAGGACTAAGTTCTTGACAAATAAACCTGGAGAAATATTGCACAGAATAATAAAGCAGAAAATAAAACTTTAGGTTGAGTTGAATTCTTTCATTGTACAGATGACAGACGTGATGCCACGAGAAGTTGCTTGTAAGTGACGTGGCCAAACCACAAAACAAAGTGCCAACAGGACTGAAATTAAAATAGAAGTCTCTTGACTCTCAGTTGAGTTTCATTTCCAAAGTGCTATAGAATAAAAAATAAATACCTATAATTTTTTTCTGCTTTTTATGTTAGAATTTTCACACATAATGAAACTATCTGTTTTATAAATTAGAGGAAAGGAAATAAAGCCCCTGTGAACATACTTTTTAAAAAAACTTTTTAAAAAGACAGTTGAATAGATAGATTAATTTTGAAAGTATTAATTATGCAAAAATGCAAAATATCTTTGAAGAAATAAAATGAACTTTCCCCTTCTGAAGCCTGTCAGTCTATCTTAAAGGTTATTACTGCTTCCTACAAAGAGAATAAAATTAATTCATTTTTCCTGTTTATTTTTACCTTTGACTGTGATGGATAAGTCTTTGTCAGTGGAGTCTTTCATGAGGTAGTCAGAATCAAAGTCAGAAAACACTCTTGAAACAGATCCCTATGGAGCCCATGAGATATTTTGTAGTATGTAAGAACAATCAAGTTAGAAGAAATTTCAGTACTCCAAGTTGCTTACAGAATTAATTTCAGTTTCTTAAAGCCAAATTTGTTTAATTAAACATAGAGAATATCTTTAATCACCTGGAAAATTATTGAGTGCCTGTGTGACAAAAATCATTGGCTCTAAAAACAATTCTGGATCATTAGATAGCTGTGCCAGCCATTGTTTCCACTTGGCTATACTGACCTATTCTAAGCTCTGAAAACTAACTAGGCATGTTTTTATCAAGCCCATTTAACTTGTGTAAAGTTATTATGAATTTAGGAACAGATGGGCTGACTATAACATCCAAAAATGTTTGATGTTCTTGTTATATCTACTTTCATAATGTGTATTATCTTTAGTTGAGAGGAGAAAAAAAATTTAGTAAAATAAGTTTTTAAATCTATTTATATACCCACTTATGCATACAAATATAGACATAAATTATACATATACACATAAACATTTTGTATACATATATTTATATACATTGCATATTTTTATGATATATGATAGGCGCCACATTTTCCTAAAGTTTAGCAAAAATATTTATTCTTAGCATGACTACTGCAATTGCCTAAGATTTACTGTGTGTGTGTGTGTGAGAGAGAGAGAGAGAGAGAGAGAGAGAAATGCCTGTAAGATTCTCACTACTCTCCCCCGGGGGGGTAGGAATGTCAGATACAGGCTATCAGCAGAAAGAGGATATGCGGTCAGTATTCACTAAGAATTTTAGGATCATAATGATTAACCTGAAGATGAGAAGTAAATGAATTTTTATAATAAGACAATCAAGAAACATCTTTACTGATACCAAATAATGAAGTGCTCTTTTCTAATTATGAAATTGGTGGTGAAATAAGGATATTACTTTTTGAAAATTAAATAATATGCTACATCACTAATTTTTTTTATTTGATTGCCAGAACTGTCAGAAGGAAGTAGATAACTTTGTGTTTCCTGTCCCTTTGTCCAGTAGAGTTTCCTGGAAATATGCATAAAATGCCTTCTTATGCAATACTTTCCTTTTATCGGGAGATTTCAGATTTTACCCAATCATTAAAGATGCCACTTAAATATTTTCTAAATACTTCTGTGACTTGGAGGAGTAATTTACGTAAAATTGCTTAATACTGGGATTTTCTTTTTGTTTCTTTCTTTTCAAAGGCACTATATACTCTTACCTAGGCTGGAGTGTAGTGGTATGATTATAGCTCACCACAGCCTCAAACTCCTGGGCTCAAGTGATTCTCACATCTCAACTTGCTGAGCAGGTGGGACACAGGTATGCCCCACCACACTCAGCTTATTTATGTATTTATCTATTAACCTGTTGAGACAGTGTCTTGCTATGTTGCTCAGTCTGGTCTTGAACTTCTGATTTCAAGCAATCCCCCTGTCTCTGCCTCCCAAAGTGTTAGGATAACAGGTATAAGCCACTCTGCCTAGCTGATAGTGAACTCTAAAAAGCAGTGCTGCTTACTCATTAATTGAAATAGAATTTCACCCAATGGTAATTAACAGATACTCAAATAGAAACAAAAAAAAAAAAACACAAGTGAATTACCAGGTAAATTTACTGGTGAACTCTATCAAATGTTTAAGATTAAAAAAAAAAAATTACAATCTTTTTTAAAATATAGAAGCAGTGGAAATATTTTCTATTTATAAAAAATAGACATTATCCTAATATCAAAACAAGATAAATACTTTAAGAAATAAAAACTATAGACAAATATCTCTCATAAACATAGATGAAGAAATCAAAATATTGACAAATTAAATTTGACAATATATAGAAAGACTTATAAGCCATTGCTAAATAGCATTTATTTCAGTTATGCAAACTGACTGGACTTTCAAAATCAATTAATTTAATTAGGAACATTAATAGGTCAAAGAAAGAAAATCACAAGATTAAATCAATTAATGCTGAAAAAAAGACACTAAAAAAAGCAAACAATAAAACCATTAAACAAACCAAGAATAGAAGAGAACTTTCTCTAATCTTATAGATAAAGAATATCTACATAAAAGCTACAGGTGACTTCATACTTAATGGTGATTAAATACTTTCCTGCTAAGATTGAGAAAAAGGTAAGAATGTCCCCTTTCATCACTCCTTTTCAATATCATACTGGAAATCCTAATCAAAAAAATAAAAGCCAAGAAAGTAAGAGGTATACAAACTGGGGGAAAAAAACCAGAAATACATATTTTTCTTATTTGCAGATAAAGTATATATAATTAGGGGGAATCCTTAAAAACTAGAATTATCTTTTTTTTTTGTAGTATAGGCTTCCTCTGCTAGGTAAGTGTTCTAGAAGCCCATCAGCATCAGTGCTAGCTAGCATTGCTGTGAGTGGTTACATTATGGAAGAAAAGTCCTGAGTTGTGGCAAACAGGTGACTGGCTTTTCCACCACAACATCGCACCTGCTCACACTGTGCTAAGCGTCCTGCAGTTTTTGACTAGAAATGACATGATCCTAATGTCCATCCCTGACCCCCATTCACCACAAATTATTCAGTGCAAGTGACTTTTTTTTTTTGCTTCCCCAGAAGAAAAATGTCCTCAGAGGGAAACGTTTTGTTAATGTGGAAGAGGTGAAAAAAAAGAGCACTAAAAGGTATCAAAATTTCCACTGTTTTGAGCAGTGGAAAAAGTGTCTTGATAGGTGTATTGCATCAAACAGAGAGCACTTCAAAGACGATTGACATTTAAACATGCAAGAATAAATACACATCTTTAAAATAAATAAATTCAATTTTGGGAGGTCGCCCTTCATATGTATAAAATTCCAGAGTCAACAAAAAAACCTTGGAACTAGTAAGCAATTGCAGCAAGACTGCAGAACTTCAGGTTAAGATAAACAAGAACATTTAAAAATATATCAGCAATAATCAATTGAACTTTAATATAAAAAACACAATGCCATTTACATTAGCACTCCCCAAAATTATTTAAGTATAAACCTAACAAAATATGTACAAAATTTGTAAAAAGAAAAATACAGAACTCTGATTATGTAAATTAAAAAATTAAATATATAAAGAGATATTCCATGTTCATGGATAGAAAAACTCAATGTTATCAAGATGCCAGTTCTTCCCTATATGATCTATAAATTCAGTACAATCTCAATAAAAATCCTAGCAAGTTATTTTGTGGATATGAAAAAGTTGATTCTAAAACTTAGAATCAGTCAAAAGCCTGGAGAGTCAAAAGACACAGAATAGCAAACACAGTTTTGAGGAACACAGATGGACACTACCCATATTCAAGTCTTACTATAAAGGTACTCTATAGTAATGAAGACAATGTGGTATTGATGCAAGAATAGACAAAGAGCTCAATGGTTGTGAATTAGTTCAGAAATAGTGTCACACAAATGCAGTCAGCTGATCAAATTTTGCTCTGTGAAGAAACTGTTAAAAGAATGAAAAGACAATTTACAGATTGTGAGCAAATATTTGCACATAGTTGATAAATGACTATTGTTCAAAATATACAAAGAATACCAAAACTCAACAATAAGAAACAAACCCAATTTATACACAAGAGATATTAACAGATATTTCACCAAAGAAGATATACCAAAGGTGATTAAGCATACAAAGTAATGATCAGCAACAAACTTTGGTATGGTGTGAATAATTTATGTTCCCATAATTTATATTTTGATATCCTAACTCCCAATGCATGTTATTAGAAGTTGGGACCTCCTGTTTAACTAATGAGAGTGGAATCCTCATTAGTAGGATTAGTGCCTTTAGTACAAAGACCCTAGGGAGCTCTTTTCTCCTTCTGCTATGTGAGGACACAAAATGCCATCTATACATAATAAATTGGACCTACACTATGCACCAAATCTGCAGGTGTCTTGGTCTCAGATTTCACAACTTTTAGGACCTTGAGAAATAAATACTTATTCCTTAAACTACCCAGCCTATTTTTTTTGTTTGTTTATTTGTTTTTTTGTTATAACAACCCAACCCAACCAAAATATACATCATTAGTTAAATGCAAATTAAACAAATGAGATACTGTTATTTACCAATTGGAATGGCTAAAATCTAAAACACTAACAACCCCAAATACTGATAAAATGACTACACCATTTTGCTAGGGAAATGCAAAATAGTACAGCCACTTTACAAGACAGTTTGGTGGTTTTTTAGCAAAACTTAATATACTCTTATCATATGATTCAGCAACTACATTCCTTAACATGTATCCGAATGAGTTGAAAACTTTTGTCCACACAAAAACATCCATATGAATGTTTATAGTGCATTTATTTATTATTGCCAAAACTTAGAAGCAACTGGATCCTCTAACTGAGGAATAGATAAATAAATGGTGGTACGTCTATATGGACTATTTTTCAGTGCTAAAAATAAATAAGGAGGAAACTTAAATGCCTATGACTCGGTGAAATAAGTGAATCTGAAAGTGCTATATAACATATGATTCAAGATATATGACATTCTGGAAAAGGCAAAACTATGAAAACAATAAAAAGATCAATGTTTGCAAGAGGTTTGGGGAGATGGTGACAAGAACAGGTGGCGTACAAGGGGGACTTTTAGGGAAGTGAAACTATTTGTGCATGATGCTATAATGATAGATTTATGTCATTTTATGTGTGTCAAAATTTATGGAATGTAAAACATATGCAGTGAATCCTGCTGTAAACTATAGACATTGATTGGTTATCACTTCTTAATGTTTCAGCCATCAAACAAACATACCACAATGATATAGGATGTTGATGTTTGGGAGACTGTGTGTATTGAGGTGAGCAGTGTAAATGGGTACTCTGTGCTTTTTGTTCAGTTTTGTGGTGAACCCAAAACCGTGAGGGTTTTTTTTTTTAAGTCTCTTTATTTGGTTTTTTTGTTTTGTTTTGTTTTGTTTTTGAGTTGGAGTCTCACTCTGTCGTCCAGACTGGAGTGCAGTGGCCGCTCCCGGCCACCGCAGCCTCGAACTGCTGGGCTCCGGCGATCCTTCCGCCTCAGCCTTCCGAGTAGCCGGAATTACAGGCAGGCGCTACCACGCCCGGCTGATTTTTTGATTTATTGTGGAGATGAGGTCTCGCTGCCCAGGCGGGTCTCGAACCCGCGGGCTCAGGCAATCCACTCACCTCAGCCTCCCAAAGGCGCGGGATCACAGGCTGAGCCACGGAGCCCAGCTAAGTCTCTTTATTTGTTTAAAAAGTAAGTAGTTTGTTGTTGTTGTTTCTCCACTTAACCAGAAGATAGAATGAAACATTTTAAGAACCATAACTTTACATGAATCATATCTTTTTTGACAAATTTTGCTTTTGCTAATCTGGCCACAAATTATCGGTGTTCCTGTTGATCCATGTTTATGAGCCTTTCTCTCCTAATATCCATCTCAACTTTCTTCTATAATCAATAGGTCTTTATAAAAATATAATGTTGTTGGATCATTAAATTGCCTAGAATAACAGAATAAATCCATAACTATTAAGATTGCTCTGTATCTTTTCTGTTCCAGGATAATTTTTGTTAACCCTAAGCTAAACATCCAAAAATCTTAGAGGTAAGTAATAACATATCTCTTATATGATAAAGTATCTTTCATGACTGATACTCAGTTCTATAACTTTCATGACTGATATTTAGTTCTGTCAGTTTCCAAAAGTGGACAGTTGAATATACATGCCTAATATTTGATATTGTGACCAAAACATTTAAATTATTTTCTTCATGAACAAGTTTTGAGCCTTTTACTTTATGAATAAAATAGCAACAATTTTAGAGCTTATGGCCTTCATTTTAAACATCTGCACAGATGAATGTATCTAAAATACTCTCTTTATAGAGTTGGAAATTATGAAGTAGGGCCGATTGGAAAGGACAACCTTTTCATTTGAAATCTTTGTGTAAATGTTCACTTCTTTGCAACAGCTGAGCTTGCAGAACAAAAATGAGTCAGTCAGATTTTTATTTCATGGAACATGATTATAGAACTTGCACCTGCCATGCCATAGGCATGACTTCTAAAGGAAATTTGCTTGTTTTCACATCTAATAAAAATTATACAAGCCATTCTTGGAACATAGCTTTGGTACAGCAGTCAGTTTTCATTTTATCATTCATTTGCCATTTGAAGTAGAATATTCAACCTAGAGATGGTTAATTATTAAATAGATATTATGCATATAATAAAAGATATTATAAATAAATTACATTTCCCAAAATAAAAATACAGATCACATAAAATAAGAGCATTTGAAAGAATAAATACCTTACAGAGAAAGCTTATGATCATGCAGTCTATAGCCAAACTACTTGAACTGGAATCAGATTTCTGTTATTTACTGGCTCTGTGACCTTGGAAGTCATTCAAATTCTCTGTGCTTAAATTTCTTTATTTGTAAAACACAGATAATTATGTCATCTACCTTAAAAGTTAATTATGGAATTAAACAAACATATATCTGCTTAGTATATTATAAGCTGCCCTGATGATACTGATAATGATAATGATGATAATTGTTACTTAGGTCAATTTTATAATAGATATGATACTTTATTTATTACTTAGAATTGGGTATGGAGCAGCTTCTTTCAGAGACATAACTGATCTGTTTAAAAATAGAGTAAAACTTGATTAATTTGGACAAAGGAAAAAATCTGAGTTAATGGGTATGAAAAATGCTATTTTATTTTTTCAATTATTAATTTTCCAAAGTGCACACTTTAATTCACTTGAGGCACACAAACATAAATTTTTGTTTACTTTTTCTTCATTCTAATCTATTTTGGGAAAATAATGATGTAGGGCTAGCTATAATCAAAGCTACCTGGCTATTCTAATTCCATTATTTTTTATGTTTTCTTTAACCTTTCTTAGTTCCAATATCCATATCTGTAACTTGAGTTTATAAATTCTTATAGAAAACAAATGAGATAACCTGTGCACACCACTTAACTGTGTTCTGGTTCTTTTTGAAGATGTTCTGGGGCATGAGCTTTAGTTTTAAAAATGAGATATTAAATATAGAATTAGAACTGTCTCTAGTGTATAGTGCTTTTTTCTTGTATCTATATTTATTTAGGACAGATGACCTTGCTCTGTAATGTAATCATGTCGTTTCTGGGAAGGGAAAAGAAAGGTATTTAGGTTGTTGTAGTATTTTTTTAGTGTAAGTAAATGGACCTGCGATAGTGATGCTGCTGTTGCTGATGATGTAGTTGTCGTCATCGTAGTAGTAACTTTTGAAATGTGAACACATTTCAGGGAAGATAAATCTGTAAATCTGCATAGGATGTTTCACTGTTTTTCAGTTTCAAGGTTTGTTTGACTTTCATTTATCCTTGAACACAAATTGTCGGTAATTTTTGCTCAGAAAGCTTTGACCATGCAGCAACATGAAACTATTCACACTGTTTTCTGATCATAGCAGGTGTGCAGTAAGGGCTGAGTAATTAGAGAACTGGAGGTTGGGACAAACGCTTGTGTTATTGCAGTGTAAATCAAGAGCATGATGTATCTAGATATGGATGAGACTTCTCCCAGTCTGACCTTAACCTATATATTAATGTCATTTTCTACCAATTTTCTGTCCATTCCACATGCCCACCACACTGAGCGTACCGCTTTTTCATGGTTTAATACTTTACTACTAAGATTCTGTTGTTTTTCTCATTTCTCTTTTGCAATTGTTATATTTACCTTTTGATTCAGCTCAAAATTTACCTCCTCTGTCAATTCTTTTCTGACTTTTCCAAAGTAAATTTGTTGATCATTTTTTTGTTCTTCCATCGTATTCTGTTGAAATAGTGGTGACTCGCTTAGACAGAATATTGTAATATTACTATTGCTCTTAATATTTTGGGAATTTAGGTTTAAAAATTCTACCCATAGGCATTTTTTCTTTTTTGAGAAACTTGCCCATGACACGTCTTTCTGCCATGAATCTTCCTTTTCCGTTCTATTCTTCTTGCTAATAAACTCTGTTTTATTTTATTTTTATTTTTCAATTTTTTTATTTAAGGATGTGGGGTACAATTCAGGGTTAGGTATACAAATGTTCATTATGCAAGTACCCTTCTTGTTGAGGTGTGGCCCCAGCTCCCCTGGCATTTTCCCACTACTGCCAATTCTTCTCTTACAGTATTATGATAATTGTTCAAGGTCCACTTATGAGTGAGGACTTGTGATACTCAATTCTTTGTTTCTGTGATAGATCACTCAGTATTATAGACTCTAAGTCCATTCAAGTTGCTGCAACATTTGCTGCCCATCGAAAGAGGACGGGATATAAAAAACGTGGTACATATACACAATGAAATATTATGCAGCCAGAAAGGAGGACAAAGTTATGAAACTGTTTTAAAACTTTAAAAAATTCTACCCATAAAATGCACAACATAGTTTATAAAAAGTCTTGCTCCAAGATATTCTATGTGAATTTTTTAAAAATTTTGCAACTTTAGTATTACCAATGTGACTGCAGCATCCTTGGTATTGATAGGTATGTTTCACACATACTTTAAAAAGTTCATGGAGAATGTAAAAGATCAGAGCCTGATGGCTAAAATCAGTATCACACTCTCCTCTCTGTAATCATTCATTCATGCTAAAATGGTATAAATCATAAAATGAATAATTATAAGCTTTAAACAATTATTTTTAAACATTTACAGCACTTAGTTTGCCTGATGAAGAATCTTTAAATGTATAAGCCTTGGAAAACTAATTACATTGTATTTTAAATATCTGGTTACTTGTTTGACTTAATCTGATCTCAAGTTCTTTTTTCTAAAACTTCACTTTTCTTTGTAAAATATAACATATATAAGCATATATAAAGCATAAATGTAAAGTTTAATAAATTATAGAATTACCAGGTATGCTATGTAACCCTTACCTAATGCAAGAACTAAAGCAATAGAATATCAGCTTCTCCTTCAATTACTGTAGCTTCAATATATTTTCATATTACTAGTTTATCTTATCTTCTACTGTTTTTGGAGTATGTCATTTAAAAATATATAAGAAAACCAATAAAACAGAAAAAAGTGCTAACAAATAGCCTAATATATGTAAAGTCCATGATTTATGATGAAAACATCAATACAATTCAGTAATTGAGATAATAGTCTTTTGGGGGGGTTGGGGATCTCACTCTGTCACTCAGGTTGGAGGATAGTGGCATGAACACGGCTCACAGCAGCTTTGACCTCCTAGGCTTAGGCAATTGCCCTGCCTCAGCCTCACAAGTAGTTGGTACTACAGGCATGCACCACCATGCTTGGCTACTTAAAAAAAAAAATTTTTTTTGTAGAGATGAGGTCTCACCTGTGTTTCCCAGGCTGGTCTCAAACTCCTGAGCTCAAGCAATTCTTCCACCTCTACCTCCCAAACTGCTGGGATTGCAAGCATTGTCCACCACAACTGGCCAAGATAATAGTCTTATATTTAAAAGTCTAGGATCAAAAATATAGTCATAAGAAAAAAGTAATCTCGACAACTGTCACACACCAAACAAAACCAATTCCAAACAGATCATGATCATAAATGTGAAAGGTAAATTTTTCAAAAAAAGTTCTAGATGAAAAAGCAAATATTTTTATGACTTTAGGACTGATAAAGAAGATGCATCTAGTACTAACTTTTATTTTTTATTTTATTTTTTATTTTTTGAGTTGGAGTCTCACTCTGTCGTCCAGACTGGAGTGCAGTGGCCGCTCCCACCCACTGCAGCCTCGACCTGCTGGGCTGGGGCGATCCTTCCACCTCAGCCTTCCAAGTAGCTGGAACTACAGGCACGCACTACCACACCCGGCTAATTTTTTTATTTATTGTAGAGATGAGCTCTCACCAAGCTGCCCAGGTGGGGCTCGAACCCACGGGCTCATGCAGTTCACTCACCTCAGCCTCCCAAGGTGTGGGATTACAGGCTGAGCCACTGAGCCCAGCTTAGTACTAACTTTTAAAGAAAATTATTTATAAATTAAACTTGAAGAATTAAACAAGTACCTCACAAATATACCAAAATCGTATCATGAGGAATCAAACATCACTAGTTATAAGGGGAGTGGAAATCAAATACACACACACACACACACACACACACACACACACACACACACACACACAAATACTATCACACATCCATCTGAACAGCTGAAGTGAAAAAAAAACTGGCAATATCCAATACTGGGCAAAAATGTAGACCAACTGAAACTCACCTCCATAGCTTGTATCACTGTAAATTGGAAGAACTGCTAGGGAAGACTTAATTGCCAATATATACTAAAGTTGAACTTTATTGACAAAAATTTCTCCAAGTAGTTGTTTCCATTTGTAGTGATAAAAGCAATATATGTGAAATTCAGTTGGTCTACATCCTTGCCTAATACTTGATGTTGTAAGTTTTTTCATTGGCCTATAAACTAACAATCCAATTTTGGGTATATTCAGTGGAAATGAGTGTGATGCCCAAGGGAAAAAAAATGTAAGATAATGTTGATAAAAGCACTAATGTAATAACAAAAAAAATTAAAAAGAAATGTATATGTCTACCAACAGTAGAATGTATACAAATGAGGTTATATTCAAGGGAATATAATTAACAAAGCAAGAGGACAAACCTCTGCTACAAAAGCTAGTATGAATAAATCTCATAGACATAATTTTGACCACAAAAATGTGAGACAAAAAGAATATATTCATGATTCCATTTACATAAAGCTCTCTATATTCATAAGGATCAGGATAGTGATTATGTTTATGAAGGAAAATGGTTAGGAAATGCTTTTTCACCAGTAATGTATGAGAGGGAACATTTTGGGAGTGAAAAATAATATTAATCTTGATCTAACAGGTAATTGCATGAGTATATTAAAACATTGAGTTATAATCCTAAAATGTGTGTGCTTTAATATAGCTAAGTATTATCCTAAAAAAGAGAAAACTTAGATTTTTAGTTTTGACTGACTTTGTACTATCTAAATTTTAGAATCGCATCATCACGCAATATTACAGAAATCTGTAGGGAGTGCATTGATTTTAGAGAGAACTGACATCTGTACAATATTAAATCTTCTAATTTCAGAATAAGGCATAATTTTCTCTCATTAAAATCTTTTTCATTTTTCTCAAATATGTCATAAGTTTATACATGAAGTTTTAAAATATTATCTTAGACTTACATTTTATAGTTGTTATTTTTTATGCTATGGCAAACAAACATTCTGTTTGCAGCTAAGGATTTTTTCATAATTC
The DNA here is from genome assembly GCF_000164805.1 of Carlito syrichta. Classification (NCBI taxonomy): domain Eukaryota; kingdom Metazoa; phylum Chordata; class Mammalia; order Primates; family Tarsiidae; genus Carlito; species Carlito syrichta. The sequence goes on from NW_007059820.1 coordinate 387,275, forward strand.
TTTTATAACTTATTAACTATTGAAATAAAAAGTTTTCAGTTTATGTTTATACAATTTGAGGAAAGGTAATATAAAAGTCAGCTTCTACATCTGAATTTTCACTAGCTCTAAATTGGTACATTCATATTTGATATGCTACTATAGAGAACCTTTTAATACAATCTGTGACTTAATTTTTAAAATTAAAATAATAGCAATAATTTATAACCATGGCAAACTTTTATTGTATAATTGCAATATACCAAATTGCAATTGCTAAGCATTTTGCATATGTAATTACAATTAACCTTTACACAAACCTGTGATTTAAAATCCATAATTATGCTCATTTTCATAGGTGAGTAAGACAGAGACCTTAAGATGCCTAATACTACAATCAGTTAAAGGCAGATTTAGGTCAGTGATTCAAACCTTTGTGACCTAACAAAGGTGAATTAAATATGATTTAATTTCACATTAATTAATTATAGGAATCAACATTATTATTGACTAAAACATACCAATACTTCACTATCACATGCTTTAGTTTAACAAATACTACTTACAATCCTTCTTCAAAAGGGAATTTAATTATTTTAATCATTTGTAGATAAATCTCAAATATTGACTAAAAGCACATTACGTCATATTGAAAAACTATTTCACATAATTGTAAATGAACTAAAAATATTACTGATATTTGTCAAATAGCATTACAAACTGCATTATCTATGTGGTGAGAATACAAAATATAATATTCTAAATTTGGTTCAATGGGTATATTTTTTAGTGCAAAACTTAGTGCTGTTTTTAGTGGACAATAATTATCTTGGGTTTTTAAAAAACAACTTGTATATTTATATTAAAGTTAAAATTAATTAGTATTAATATTTATATTTAAATAAAAATTAATGTTTATATGTAAAATAGCCATCAAAAGTGGAATAGAATATGTGTGTAATGTAATGGAAGAGTAATAATCAAGATGCCTTTATAGAATAGCAAACATTTGACTTTCTAATAGCATTTATAAGTGCATTGCTTACATAAACAGAAATTTTAAAATAAGTTAACAAAATTATCATTAGTTAACTATGGTTCACAGAAAGGAATCATGTTTTTCACAGCAGGTAAAGGATTATCATATGCATTATTTTAAGAATGTCAATAAATCAGCTGATTTTTACTAAAGCATAAGGCTATGTAACCAAAATGTAGTTCATGATTCTGCACAGTGAGGAAAAGAGGATTACTTAGATAACACTGTATCACTGTGTGAGGATTAGTGACAACTGCTTTAGTTTGCAGTAATATATTTTATAGTAAAAAAACAGTCAAATGTCATGGTTTAAATAACTTTTCATCAGTCATACTGTTAAAGTTTACTATTGAAATATTCTAGGAAAGTACCATTTGGTTTATTTGAAGTCCTTGTCATGTATATTATAGGAGGATATTATTTCTTCTCAGAAAGATAAAATTACCACCACACAGTGAATCTGCAAACAACAAAACAATTGCACTTTTGAAAAATGGAAAGCAGACACACAAGGCACATATGGCACAAATACACAAACCAAAAGGCTTTGAGCTATTTTGACTTGAAACTTTTCACCACAAATAACATATTTCAAACATATTAAGGACAGAGATTATTTTTTGTTTACCCAAACTATACTGAATTTAAATAGTAATGATGTATAAGGAAATATATTTCTAATGTCATAAAAAATGTACCTATGGAAACAAATTTAATGACCTTCATCGATACTTAAATACTATACAAAATTAATTAATTCTTATATTTTTGTATGTAAAATAATTGATCTTCTTTGTCTAACAGAAGTCTAATTAATGCTTCTAAACTTAAAAAAAAAACATTCCAAAACTATTTGAAAAGAATGAGTCACTGACTATTATTGACATAGCTCTTAATAAATGTAGAATTTCTTATGAATTGCATCACATAAACTTATTTCTACCACTTTCATGTCTTTTTTCTCCCTTTCTCCTCCCTGTGAATTATTTGACTACCTTTAAGTGCAGATCCTGTGACTAATTTATAGTTGATATTGATTTTAATAAAGATGGTTACAGGTAAGTAGAGTGAGTTCTGAACCAATGAAATAATCTGTTTGTTCATAGAAAAAATAAAAAGCTCTCTGAATAAATATATTATTTTTCTTTTACACTATTTTCAAATTTAAAGTTAATATGATATCTATTTTACTGTATTTATTTTGTTTTATCTCAAAGGATATTCAGAGGTTTCTTAGAGATTTAATAGTAAACATAGCAATAATTTGAGAATTTATATAATATCATAATAATTCTTCCAGGATTAAACATCATTGTACAATAAACTATAATTCCATGCAAAACTACGTTTGCAAAAGCTGTCAATTTTTCTCCTTTCCTTGTGTGTGGCTATGTATATGAGGAAAGTGGGAAAACATTCAGAACACTAGAATAGAATTCAAGAGAACAGAATTCTAACACTACTTTGCTACATATTGTATAAGAAAACAGAGAAGTGCAGTAGACTTTTTTCTTTCTATTAATAGTCTACTGAAAAAAAAAATATGAAGAGCACATTGTTATACAAAAGTCAGCACCAGATTTCTTTACAGAAAAGATCTATCAAATACCAAAGAAAGTTAGCTCCAATCCTGTATTATACAAGTTTCAGCATGTAGATCTAAAGATGCTAAGCTCATTTTATAAGACTAAACTATTCTTTCAATAAACTTTTATTTTTATTTTTTTTTTTATTTTATTTTATTTTTTTTTTTGAGTTGGAGTCTCACTCTGTCGCCCAGACTGGAGTGCAGTGGCCTCTCCCAGCCACCGCAGCCTCGACCTGCTGGGCTCCGGCGATCCTTCCGCCTCAGCCTTCCAAGTAGCCGGAATTACGAGGCATGCGCTATCACGCCCGGCTGATTTTTTGATTTATTGTAGAGATGAGGTCTGGCTGCCCAGGTGGGTCTCGAACCCGCGGGCTCAAGCAATCC
>NW_007059820.1:390284-432156 GCF_000164805.1 Carlito syrichta
ACTCACCTCAGCCTCCCAAAGGCGCAGGATTACAGGCTGAGCCACTGAGCCCGGCTTCAGTAAACTTTTAAAAATCAGACTATACCAAATGCAAATTACAAAACAAATTTCCACTTTTGTAAAATATTTTTCACAAAGTGAATTATCTCTTTTCAACTATTATCTAAATTAAGTAATAGAATATGATACACACTCAGGTCTTTTCATACTGCCTCTCATGTATTAGCATTTTTCAAAGGTAACGTATATACTACCTCCTAAAGTTAATCTACAGAAATTACTCTTAGTCTGTCTGGGTTTTTCATTCTATATTTTATTGTAAGATTCATTCACAGAGTTGCAGTGGCTATAGATAATTCCTTCTTGGTAGTTTATAAAATTTCAACAATTTAAATATGCTACAATATGATTTACCATCTTAATGGGCCTTAGGATGGTTTCAAGTGTTTGACCAGAACAATTTATGTTGCTATAAACCTTCTTGCCTATATTCTTTGGTGTCTGTACAAATACATTTATATTGGAAGTGAATTTTCTGGTCACAGGATACACATCTATTCAAGTCTAGTAGAGACTGTCAAACAGTTTTTAAAACAGTTGCACCAAATTACATAACCAAAATCAGTACATAAATTCACATTGTCACACAACCTCACTATCACATCATATCAAAACTTATTTTTATTATAGTCATTATGGTGGATGAAAAGTGATATCAAATTGCGTCATTATATTTTCTGATTACTAATATTAATTTCTTTGTCAGATACACAATTAGTAATTTTTTTTCCCATTCTGTGAGTTGCCTCCTTGCTTCCTTGATGGTTTCTTTTGCTGTATAAAAGTTTTTCAGTTTGATGAGGTCTCACTTGTCTATCTTATCTTTTCTGGCATTCACTTTTGGGAATTTGATCAAGAACTGGTTGCCTACTCCAATGTGCATAAGAGTGCTTTCTGCATTTTCTTCTAGGATTCTTATAGTTTGAGGTTTTACATTTGGATCTCTGATCCGTTTGGAGTTGATTTTTATATATGGTGATAGGCAAGGGTCCTGTTTTATTCTTCTGCATGTGGTTAGCCAGTTTCCCGAGCATCATTTGCTAAATAAGGTCTCCTTTCCCTAGCTGTTGTTATTGATGATTTTGTCGAGGATGAATTGGTTGAGAGATCGAGTTTTGCTTCCAGAATCTCTATCCTCTTCCATTGGTCTATATGCCTCTACTTGTACCAGTACCAGGCTGTTTTGATTATTGTAGCCTTATAAAAGCATTTATAGTCAGGCAGCGTGATATGTCTTGCTTTGTTCCTTTTGCTGAGAATTCTTTTGGTTATTCATGTTCTTTTTGTTAATTGTGTATCTGTGCTAAATGTGTATCTGACAAAGGCCTAACTAACATCCAGGACTTACAAGAAACTCAAATGAGCTGAAAGGAAACAAAATAAAACAAAAAAAATAGTCCTATTAAAAAATGGGCAGATGACATGAAAAGACACTTCTCAAAAGCAGACATATGAGCAGCCAACAGATACATGAAAAAATGTTCAGTCTCACTAATCATCAGAGAAATACAAATCAAAACCACATTGAGACACCATCTAACTCCAGTAAGGGTGGCCATCATTAATAAATCAAGAAAACAGATGCTGGCATGGGAACAGAGAAAAAAGGATGTTTCTAAACTGTTTGTGGGAGTGAAAACCAGTCCAACGTCTATGGAAAATAGTGTGGTGATTTCTAAAGGAACTAGGAATTGACCTTCCATACAATCCAGCAATCCCCCTTTTGTGAATATACTCTGAGGAACATAAATTGTTCTACAAAAAAAAACCAAAAAAAACAGCTGCACATGCATATTTATTGCTGTACTATTCACAATAGCAAAAACATGGAACCAACTCTACTGTCCATCGAAAGTGAACTGGATAAAGAAAACGTAGTACATATGCACAATGGAATATTATGCAGTCATAAAGAAAGATAAAATCGTGAACTTCACAGCAAATTGGTTGGAGTTGGAGACAATCATATTTAGTGATCTATCAAAAAAAGAAAGAACCAAATACAACATGTTCTCATTCATAAATGGGACCTGAACATTAATCACAGTAGCACAAGGGAGGGATTGATAGTCACAGGACACCGCCAAGAAAGTGCAGAGGCACATAGCAACACAAAATGATTTACCATCTTAATGGGCCTTAGGATGGTTTCAAGTGTTTGACCAGAACAATTTATGTTGCTATAAACCTTCTTGCCTATATTCTTTGGTGTCTGTACAAATACATTTATATTGGAAGTGAATTTTCTGGTCACAGGATACACATCTATTCAAGTCTAGTAGAGACTGTCAAACAGTTTTTAAAACAGTTGCACCAAATTACATAACCAAAATCAGTACATAAATTCACATTGTCACACAACCTCACTATCACATCATATCAAAACTTATTTTTATTATAGTCATTATGGTGGATGAAAAGTGATACACAAAAGGTACCTGGTTCTATGCTAAGGGAAGTGAGGACCAGTTTGAGGTCCAAACTTCACCTGCATGTAGATTACTTATGTACCTAATTCTGACTTGTATGCCACATCTCTATAATGAAATTTTTTAAAATAAATAATTTTAAAATATTAATTTCTCAGGATATTAATGAAGTTGAGTACTGTTTTAAACCTTCATTGGCCATTTATAAAGTATTAAAGTATATTTTTTTCTTTTGGGTTGTATACATTTTATTTGCTTTTAGAATATCTATGTGCATAGGAATATGAATAAAAGTAGAAATATGAATATATGTATTTGAATGAGTATATATGTAAGTATAGCTGAATATATGTATGTAGAAATATATAGAAATGCCTATCCATATGTACTTTTGTATATATAACTTCTCCAACTTTGTGATTTTCTTTCTTATTATTTTAAAGTTTCTTTTGATCAATTGAAGCATTTGATTATAATATAATCCAATTTATCATGCTTCCCTCATGATTAGTATGTACTGAATCCTATTATGTGGTGGTTGCAATTAGAGATTTCTTAATGATTATTAAATTTGGTTACATTTTTATATTCTTATTCATCATTTGCATATTCTTTTTGGTGACATACTTGTTTAAGATGTTTATCCAGTTTCCTGTTAGGTAGTCTTTCTTTTTTTATTGATATGTAGAAGTTCTATTTTATTTTAGTTGTGTATTTTGAAAGATATAGTTTATTACAGTATCCTATTTTGTTCTTGTTTCTTTTATTTTGCTAGTGTTGGCTTTAAAGTTGTAATGTCAAAGTATGAGGTTTGACAATTAAGTTCATGAACTTGCCGCTATGCACTTATGTTGACAGCACTGTGCAAACAACTTGTAAGATTTCATAACCTTGATATATCAGTGTCTCACAGCTGTGTTCATGTCAACATGTGGTGGTGTCTTGCTGAGTGGCATTCATTATTGTTGTTGCATGTTTTTGTGTGTCATCTAGAGAATGTCGGAGCTTAAATTAGAGCAATGACAAAACATTAAGTTTCTTGTTAAACTTGGCAAGAGTGGAAGTGAAATCAGGGACATATTAGTCCAAGTTCATGGGGATAATGCCATGAAGAAAATAGCAGTGTAAAAATTGGCTAAGCCGGGCTCGGTGGCTCAGCCTGTAATCCCGCGCCTTTGGGAGGCTGAGGTGAGTGGATTGCCTGAGTCCACGGGTTCGAGACCCACCTGGGCAGCGAGACCTCATCTCTACAATAAATCAAAAAATCAGCCAGGCGTGGTAGCGCGCGCCTGTAATTCCGGCTACTCGGAAGGCTGAGGCGGAAGGATCGCGGAAGCCCAGCAGGTCGAGGCTGCAGTGGCTGGGAGCGGCCACTGCACTCCAGTCTGGGCGACAGAGTGAGACTCCAACTCAAAAAAAAAAAAAAAATCATCGACTGACTGTGAGAAACATAGCAGTCTAAATAAACATTGATAGAAAAACAGAAAAATTTTAACTAAAAATCTTGGCATGAGAACAGTACATGCAAAATGGTCCCAAAGGAGCTCTTGCATCACAGCAATTCACCAGCTCACACAACAGTAAACAAGTAACTATTGGAACATCCTCACGATTCACCTGAGCTGCCCCTGATGACTTTTTTATTTACTTAAGGACAAAGGAAAATTTTAAAGGAAGACATTTTTATTACATTCAGGACATCAAGGATATTAAGATAACAACTTGGATGGCCATTCCAGAAAAAGAGTTCCAAAATCGCTTTGATGGTTGGACTAGGAGCTGGCATTGATGCATAAGCTCCCAAAGGGAGCACTTCTAAGGTGACCATAGTAAAATTTAACAATGAGTTATGTAGTACTTTGTCTAGAATGAGTTCCTGAACTTAATTGTCAGACCATGTAGTACAGTCTGACTATTATCTGACTATTGTTTTCTTTTTGGTAGAACTTTTTTTGTCCTACTTATTAAATCTAAAGTCATAAAAGTCATCATTTAAAAGCTTTATTTTTAATTTATAATTTCTCAGAAATAGATTTTTATATAATGAGGAAGATATCGAGGTTATTATTTTTGCTTGTGGATGTCCAAATAACTTCACTGTCTCAAGAAATGTATTGTAGGCAAGTAGAGACATATATTCTGCTCCCAGTTTCTATTGAAGCAGGTTCCAATAGACTGTAGAACATCGAATGTAGGTCTAGGTGAGGGGCTAAAAGAGGTCCAGCTACAGCTAATTTTCTGAGTATTTTAAGCCTGAGTAAATTAAGTCATGGATTAAACATGGGTGAATACAGAGTAGTGTACTAGAGAGTTGGATAGAATGGTATGTTTCAAAACTGTAATTTGAAACTTCACATCTTTATGAATAAAAAGTCTTCCTTCTCTAGTTCCCAAGTTTCAGTTAGGCCAGTTCAGATGTTTCAAGTTCAAAAACATGACCTTAGAAAAGAACCAAGTGAAGTCAGGCTGGAAGCTTCTTGGGAAAATGCTAGGAAAATCCACTCCGGGTTTTAGATTCAATGGGATTTTGCCAACAGTGTCCAGCCTTAGAAAATCCTGGCCAGGCATTCCAGTAAATGTATTGAAAAGAAAATTCTTTCTGAATTAAATTACATTTGAGTTTTTGTCATCAATGAAGCTACCATATATAAGCGAGTCTATATCTGGACTTCTGTCCCATTGGTCTATTTATCTTTACCTGTACTAATATCATAATATAATAATTACTTACCTTGAAGTCTGGAAATCTCGCAGAGTACATCTTCCATCATCTTATTATATATGTATATTTAAGTTTTATTTTATATATATATATAAAGTTTGACTTGGCTGTACCAAATTCCTTGCATTTCCATACAGATTTTTATATTAGTTTATTATTTCCACAGAAACACACTGAGATTATAATTGGGATTGAATTGAATATGTAGCTGAATTTTGGTGAGGAGAAATTTTTTCCAGCACTTTAAGTAATGCTTCAAATATTTTATTGGCTTGCATCTTTTATTATGAGGATATTTTTAAATTTAAGGTTCAAATTATCATAATACTATAAGAAAGGGATTGGCAGTAGAGAGAAACTGCCAGGGGAGTGGGGTGGGATTGGGAGTTGAGGGAAACTGCCAGGGGAGGTAGGGGTATACCTTATCAGCAAGAGTACTGGCATAATGAATATTTGTATACTTAACCCTGGATTGTACATCTTTATAATTTAAAAAATTGTGGTTCAATTTTTAAAAATAAATTATGGTATATTCTCTTTCATTAACCTTTCAACATTGCATCTGTATCATTTTCCTACTCTTCTCCTTTTGGGACTCCAGATACACATGTTAGACTTTTTCACTATACTATTAGGTTATTTTCAGTGTTTTAGTTGGGATGCTTTATAATGATTTAGTTTTCTGTTGATCTGTCCACTATCAAGCCTTCTATTGTTGAGCTTTTTATTGATTGATTAGCTTTATTTTTTTGTTATAAAATCCCCATTTGACTTTTATATATTTTTATTTCAAAATGATAAAAATATATTTTATTTATTTTCTCTTTTTGTGTCCTCTATTTTATTAAACATGGAAATTATGGTTATTTTAAGGTAAATTTTTGTTGTAAGTTTTCTCTCTTGTGTTTTGTCTTATATTATTAACAATGCCTATTTTACTTGAATGCTGGAAATTTTATATTTATTATTTGAATTATCCTCACTTGAACGTTTACAATTTCTTTAGCTACACATGCTACACAGGTTTATTAGGTAATAATTGTGGTTTTGTTCAGCCAGGGTAGCACTTTTGTTAAAGTTCTGCCAAAAATTTTTTTCCACATCATAGGGTGTAACTAATTTTCACAGGACTCCTAACTCCAGTGTGTTCAGAATTATAATCTTTGTTTGTTTTAAATGCAATGGGTCTCTCACAGATCTGATCTGCTTTCTAAAGGGCATTTAAAGAGTTTTATTTTTATATTTCTTCTGCAACACACAGCTTCAAATGTTGAAAAATATATTGAGAAAAAATCTAGCAACATGTTAAACTCAGCTCTTTTGTCTCATGAAATTATTCAAAGCTCTGACTTTTTCTCTATTCTATAATAATAGCTTTTGTCCAGAAAAAAAGTCCTAAATTCGCAGACACTTGTTCCATGCCCAGAATTTGCAAATGCCTATTGAGAAATAGTGGCTTTAAACTATCAGTTCACGTCTCAGAAGCTATATTCTCACTGAAATCTTGACTCCCCAGTTCTATTGTTTCAATAGCTCTCAGATACGTTTAAACAAATTACTTTAAAACTTTTCTGCTATATTGAAGAGGTGCAATGACAGTAATGAATTTGAAAGTAATTATATTCATAATGTTAGAAATGTTGCTTTTTAAATACATTCTAACATGTTCTATAAGCATCATTTAACTTTATGTGTGAAAGTAATTAAAAGTTATAAAGGAAAGTAAGGAGAGAGAAAAATTTTAAGATATTTTAAGAAGACAGCTATTTGTAACATCATTAAACTAATTCTCAGATAAAAGGTAGAGTAAATGTATTACTTGACATTCAGTGTTTATTCATTTCTTTAATCTCGTTGCACGCATCTCATTTTGCTTTACAAACTTTGGGGCAATTTTCAGGTAATACAAGTTATTAGTCTAATTGCAATGCTTCTAAATAATGTGTCTCAGATGTTTCATGAAGAAAGTGCTACACACTTCGAAAATTTTAGAAATTGTGCATAACATATTCTACTCCTGGAGATAAATAAATATTTGATTTAAAAACATATTCTTTTTATGTCTTACACTGAGGAATCCTGTTTAACTTCAGGCAACTTAATATTTTTAAAATTTACTGTATGATGATATAATTTCTTGCTTTTTCTTTCACACTTTTGACATCATATATGACAAAATAAACTCTCACTTTTATCTTTCTCATAAGACTTTTAAAATCTCAGCTTACTATGACCTCACCTTGAAAAACACTACTTTTTTATATGTACAACTTATGGATAATATAAACCTTATCTTCTGTTTCTTTCTCAGTTTCCTTCCTTAAAAAAAAAAACTACTAATCTCATAAAAAATAATACAAAATTACACTCCTCTGACCACACTATAATGTTTAAACTTTAAATATAATATTAATGTATAATAGAGTCTAGATTTAAACACATCTCATCATTTTCTGTCTTCTGTTAATGCCCTTACATTCAATCATACTGAACTGTTCCTGTCTTTTTCTAGCTTATTTTTTCCTAAAATTTCATGTAATTTTTATAATTTCCACACTTCCTCACAACAAAAATTTCTCTACTTTATTTTTTGTATAAAGAAATACTTTTCAACTTTCAAGTTTGCATGATATTAATATTTACACATATTTTAGCCTCATCTATGAAGGTGTTTTAGAACTTGATTTCCTATACTTAATTTCCTCCTATGATTCAAGAGCTTATATCCTGATTACAGTATATTTTTCATCCAAGTGCATTATGTTAACATTACTTTTTTTCACTTTTTTGTTTTGCTTAGAAAAAAAAATCTATTTTTCTCTGAAGTTCTCTTAATTAAGCTCAAATTTCTTTTTCTGATATCTCTAGTATTTATTATGACTTTTAAAAATCTTTGAAGGTAAAAATCAAGTCATAAACTTCTTAACCAGCATGTATTGTCAAGAATAAATAAATATTTATTATGTTGAGGGAATTTAAGGAGGCATTTTTTCCAGGTGTGCTGATAATGTGTCCAATAACCTGATAACCATTTTGTTTTATTTATATATTCTATATATTTTTGTGTGTATGTATTTATATGTAATGTTATTTTGGCACACTGTGTTAACAAGAAACTAGCACACTTTTAGAAAATCAATAGCAACAGATAGGTACAGCCTCAGGAAAGAATCTAAGGAGTCTAGTATCATTTTATAGCATTCCCATAGCCAAACTTAATAGACCAGCAAGGAAGGTGAATACTTATTACTTGAAGGCCTATCTTCTAATGGGCTTCTGATATGTATAGCTCTTTAGTTTGTTGATATGCATGAAAGTAGATAATTATAAGCTATATTTGAACCAGTTTTTTGTAGTAGAGTGAATAAGCTATTTGTTCCATCAAGTTAAATATGAATAAAATAAAATGTTCTTCATTTTCCAAGTAGTCAATTGATACCCAATAAAGTGTCACTTACTAATATTTGTAGTTTAGGAAACAAATTAACACATTTCCATAAATGCAATTTTTATGTTTGAGAGCTCTCACAAAAATAGTTAAAGCATGGCCACAAACACTTATGATTATATAGAGAGGTGCCTTTGAAGAAAAACATTTGTGCATTTGTAAGTTCTAATTAATTTTTATTAAATTATATTGGTAAAACTTGAATAAAATACAATGTTTTCATGAGTGTAGTTTTATAATCAAGTACTGTTTCCTCTTAAAAATTTTAAATCTAAAATTAATATATCTGTAATTTAGTGAACATTTGGGTTAACTTTAGCACTTAACTATAGTTCCACTTTTTTTTCAGATTTTTAAGTGTGTTCTCAATTTCATAATCAATTAATTAGAACTTTCATTTTACTGGTATCATCTGAAGATTCAGATTGCTTTATTATGTAGCATAACGATAAGCTTTATTCACAACAATGAGAATCATTTTATGCATTATTGTTAAAAAAGAAACAAACATGAAATACCACTTACTATTATTGCTATAGACTACGGTTCATTTTCCATTAACATTGATAATATTTTAAATAGTTGTGAAAAGGAACCAACGTGTGGAGATACTTATAGTGCCTTTTAATATTTCTAAGTCCTGAATTTTCAATGATCTGTTATGATGTGGGAGTTGGTGTAGGTCGGAGAAGAGACACTGATTTTCTCTTAAAACTTCAAGGTATTAAAACTCTACACATATTCAGTACTCTTGGGCAAGGTATTCTCCATTTTCCATGTAGTCCACTGATACCCAATAAAAAGTATACTCTAATAGTATTTGTAGTTTAGGAAACAAAATGAGCACATTTGCATACATTCATTCTTTATGTTTGAGAGCTCATATCAAAAAAAAAAACCTTAAAATAACCATATTTTATTTCAGTAGCTCAGGAGGTACAAATATTTTTTGGTCTGAGTAAGTGGAGCCCCCACCTCCACCTGTGCACATTGTACCTGCTAGGTGATTTTTTTGGTCCCTCTACCCCCTGCTCCTCCTTCTTCTAAGTTTCCAGTGTTTATTATACCATTCACTATAATTTTGCATATCCTTAGTTTGGCTCTCACTTATAAGAGAGAACATGTGGTTGTTAGTTTTCTGTCTCTGAGTTCACTTTGGATGATGATCCCCAATTCCATTCAAGTTGCTGCAAAATACATTATTTCATTCCTTTTGATGGCTGAATAGTATTCCATAGTGTACATATGTCACAATTTCATTATCCACTGATGAGTGGATGAGCCTGTAGGTTGGTTCCACATTTGCTATTGTGAATTGTGCTGTAACTAAACATGTGGGTGGAGGTCTTTTTCATATAACAATCTCTGTTCTTTTGGGTAAATACCTAGTAGTGAGATTGCTAGATCAAATGGTAGATCTACTTTTAGTTATTAGAGAAATCTCCATACCACTTTCCATAGGGTTATTCTAATATACACTCTCACCAAAAGAGTCTAAGCAGTCCCTTTTCTCTGCATCTATTGTTTGATGATTTTTTTTAATGATAGACATTCTGACTGGTGTAGGATGGTATCTCACTGTGGTTTTAATTTGCATTTCCCTGGTGATGAGTGATGTTGAACATTTTTTCATATGTTTCTTTGTCATTTGTATATCTTCTTTTGAAAAATGTCTATTAATGTTATTTGTTCACTTTTTAATGGGGCTATTTGCTTTTTTTCTTGCTGAATTGTTTGAGTTATTTGTAGATTCTGGATATTAGTCCTTTATCAGATGTATTGTTTGTATCTTCTCCCACTCTGTTAGTTGCCTATTTACTCTGCTGCTGATTTCTTTTGCTGTGCAGAACTTTTTTGTTTAATTAAGCTCCACTTGTTTATTTTTGTCTTTGTTGCATTTGCTTCTGAATCTTAGCCATAAATTATTTGTCTAGAATGATGTCCAGAAGAGTTTTTTCTAAGTTTTCTTCTAGGATTTTTATGGTTTCAGGTCTGACATTTAAGTCTTTAATTCATCTTGAATTAATTTGTGTATATGGGGAGAAGCAAGGATCAAGTTTCATTTTTCTGCTTGTAACTATCCAATTTTCTCAACACCATTTGTTGAATAAGGTGTCCTTTCCTCCGTGTATATTTTTATAAGCTTTGTCAAAAATCAGTTGGTTGTAGGTTTTTGAATTTATTTCTGGATTTTCTATTCTGTTTCATTTGTCCATGTGTCTGCTCTTGTAGCAGTACCATGCTGTTTTGGATACTGCAGCCTTGTAGCATAATGTGATGTCAAGTAATGTGATGCCTCCAGTGTTGTTATTTTTGCTTAGGATTTCTTTGACTATTCTGACTCTTTTGGCTCCATATGAATTTTAGGATTATTTTTTCTAATTCTGTGAAAAAATGACATTGGTAGTTTGATAGGGATTGCATTGAATCTGTAGATTACTTTGGGCAATATGGTCATTTTAACAATATTGAGCCTTCCAATTCATGAGCATGGAATGTTTCTCTATTTGTTGGTATACTCTACAGTTTCTTTCATCAGAGTTTTGTAGTTCTACAAAAAGATATTTTATCTCATTGGTTAAATATATTCCTAGGTATTTTTACTTTTCAGTTGCTATTGTAAATGAAATTGAGTTCTTGGTTTTATTCTCAGCTTGGTCACTATTGGTGTACAGCAGTACCTCTGACTTGTGTGAGTTGATTTTTTTGTTCTAAAACTTTACCAAATGGATTTATCAAGTCCGGGTGTCTTTTGCAGGAGTCTTTAGGATTTTCTAGGTATGACATTTCATCACTGGCAAACAGAAGTAGCTTGACTTTTTCTTTTTGAATGTTATTACTTTTTCTTGTCTGATTTCTCTGGCTAGGATTTCCAGTAATATGGTGAATAACAGTGGTGAAAGTGGGTATCTTTGCCTTGTTTCAGGTCTAAGAAAAAACGTGTTCAGTTTTTCTGTTCAGTATAGCACTGGCGTGGGTTTGTTGTATATAGCTTTTATTATTTGCAGGAATGTTCTCTCCATGCCTATTTTGCTGACAGTTTTTATCATGAAAGGATGCTAAATTTTACCAAATGCTTTTTCTCTGCCTATTGAAATGATCATATAGCTTTTGTTTTTAATTCTGTTTATGTAGTGGATCACATTTATTGACTTGCATATGTTGAATCACCATTGCTACTGAATTTGATTTGCCAGTATTTTGTTGTGGATTTGTTCATGTGTGTTGTGGATTTGTTCATGTAGTTTTGTATTGTGTTGTTGTATCTTGTTCTGGCTTTGGTATCAGAGTGATACTGGCTTCGTAGCAAGAGTTGGGGGATTCTCCTCCTCTTCAATCTAGGAGAATAGCTTCAGTAAAATTGGTACTAGTTTTGTTTTGTTTGTTTTTTGTATTGTTTTGTTTTGTTTTTCTCTTGAGGGTCTGATAAAATTCAGCTGTGAGTCTATCAGGACCTGGATTTTTTTCTGTTGGGTGACTTCTTTTTTATTTTATTTTATTTTGAGTCAGTCTCCCTCTGTCACCCAGACTGGAATGCAGTGACATGCTCACAGCTGCCACAGCCTCAATCTGCTAGGCTCAGGCGATCCTTCTGCTTCAGTCTTCCAATTAGCTTGAACTATAGGCCAGCTAATTTTTTGATTTATTGTAGAGACGTGGTCTCGCTATGTTGTTCAGGCTGATCTCAAACTCCTGAGCTCAGGCAAATCTTTTCACCTTGACCTCCCAAAGTACTGGGATTATAGGCATGAGCACCATGCCTGTCTGTTGGGAGACTTCTAATTACTGTTTCAATCTTAGTACTCATTGTTGGTCTGTTCAGGGTTTCTATTTCTTTTTTATCCAAGCTTAGAGACTTCTATGCTTCCAGTAATTTATCCATTTCCTCTAGGTTACCAAATTTGTTTGCATAAAGGTGTTCAGAATAGTCTTGGATCATCATTTAAATTCCCATTGTATTAGTTATAGTGTCTCCATTTTCATTTCTGATTGAGCTGATTTGAATCTTCTCTCTGTTTCCTATTCTAGCTAGTGGTTTATCAATTTTGTTTATTTTTTTTAAAGAATCAACTTTTTATTTCGGTAGTTGTGCGTGCGTGTGTGTGTGTGTGTGTGTGTGTGTGTGTGTGTGTGTGTATGTGCGCGCGTGCACTTTCAATTTCACTTACTTCTGCCCTGATCTTCATTATTTCTTTTCTTCTACTAACTTTAGGATTGGTTTGTTGGTGTTTTTCTAGTTCCTTGAGATGTGATGTTAGGTTGTCAATATACAATCTTTCAGCCTTATTAATGTAGGCCTTTAGTGCTATAAATTATCCTCTGAGCACCATTTGGCTGTGTCCCAGAGATTTGGATAACTTATTTTATTGATGTCACTCATTTTGAAACGTTTTTACAATTCCATCTTAGTTTTGTTGTTGATCCAAAGAGCATTCAGTAGCAGATTGTTTAACGTCCATGTTTTTGTTTGGTTTTGTGAGTTTTTCTTGACGTCATTTTCTAGTTTTGGCAGGTTTTTTTTCTTTTTTTCCTGTGTTCTGAGAAGATGCTTGATATGGTGTTTTTTTTTTTAATTTATTGAGATTTGATTTGTGGCCTATCATATGGTCTATCTTGGTGAATGTTCTATGAGATTATGAGAGAAATGTATATTTTGCAGTTTTGATGATGTCATGTTCTGTAGCTGTTAGTTCCATTTGCCCTAGAGGCCAGTTTAACTCCAATGTTTCTCTGTTGACTTTCTGCCTTGATGATCTGTCTATTCCTGTCAGTGGTATGTTGAAGTCTCCCATATTATTTATTGTATTGATGTCTATCTCTTTTGTTTTAGGTCTGGTAGAATTTGTTTTATGAAGATGGGAGTTCTGGTGTTAGACTCATATGTATTTTAAATTGTTATGACTTCTCATTAGATTGATGTTATTGTTATTATGTGGTAAGCATCTTTGTCTTTTTTTACTGTTGTTAATCTAATATCTTATCTGAAAAGAGAATTGCTACTCCTCACACTTTTACCTTGAGTCTACAGGAGTCTTTGTGAGTTAAGTGGGTCTCTTGAAGGCAGCAGATATGTGTGTGTGTGTGTGTGTGTGTGTGTGTGGTTATGTTTATGTTTACACATTCTGCCAGTCTATATTTTTTAGTGGGGCATTGAGACCGTTTACATTCAGAGTTCATAATGATATATAGAGCGCTATTCCATTCATCATTCTGGTTGTTTTCTTGTTGCTTTATTTACTTATTTTCTCTATTACATTGGTGCTCTATAAGGCCTGTGAACTTTATGTTTTCTACTGGTGTATTTCAACTTTTTGTTTCAGTATTGAAAACTTCTTTGAATATTTCTTACAGAGCCAGTCTAATGGTTACAAATTTCCTCAGTGGTTGCTTGTCTGTGAAGGACTTCATTTCTCCCTCATTTGTGAAACTTAGTTTTATAGGATACAAAATCCTTGGTTGACTGCTATTCTGTCTGAAGAGATTAATGATGGGGCCCCAATCCCTTTGGCTTGTAGCGTTTCTTCTGAGAAGTCTGTTGTTAGTCTGATAGGTTTACCTTTGTAAATTATATGCTATTTCTGTCTCACTGACCTTAATTTTAATTTCACATTAACTTTGCAGCACTAGATGATTATATGCCTTGGTAATGACTTTTGCAATGAAACTTCTGATGGTTCTTTGGACTTCTGGATGTTTCAGTCACTGACAAGGCTAGAGAAGTGTTCTTCCACTATTCCCTCAAATAGGTTTTCCAGACCTGCAACTTTTCCCTCTTCCTCAGGAATTCCTATAATTTTTAGATTTGGATGTTTTACATAATCCCAATTCTTTGGAGACTCTGTTCCATTCTCTTGATACTTATTTTCTTTGTTGTTGTCTGATTGGGTTGATGCAATAGCCTCAAGTTCTGAGATCCTTTCCTATGCTTGTTCTAGTTTACTGTTAAAACTTCTCACTCTATTCCATACTTCGCTAAAGATTCTTTCATTCCCAGAACTTCAGCCTGTTTCACGTGTATGTGTGTGTATATGTCTGTCTCTTAGGAGAAATTTTCTTTTAATGTCGTGAATAGTTTTGAAATTTCTTTATGCGGGTTTTCAATTTTCTTCTGAAGTTCATTGATCAATTTTATAATCAATCTTTTGAATTCTATGTCTGGAATTTCAAAAATTGTATTTTGGTTAGGGTTTATTGCTGAAGAGTTGGTGTGGTCTTTTAGGGGTGTTGGAGAACTCGATTATTTCATGTTTGCAGAATAAGTTTTCTGGCTCCTGTCATTTGGGTAGACTATTTCTTCTTATTCGAGGTTGGCAAGGGGGTTGGCATAGGCACTTAAGGATTTCCTTTGTTTTATATCATCTTGGTGTGGTTAGTTTCTCAACTGCCAGCAGTAGAAGTCCTGTGGTGGGTAACTGCACTGGCTCATGGCATCCTGAGTGTCAAAAGTGGCTTGAAAATTGGTGTTATCTGGGGTCTGTGATTAGGCCTCCTGCAGAGCTGACATATTATATCCAATGTGGTGGACTGTACTATTGAGCTCCAGCCAGGAGATGGTACTTGTGGGACAAAGCCAGCTGCAATGTTGGCTGTAGGGTTTCTCCTTGGAGGGTGTTGCTTCAAGGAAATGTCCAGACAGCCTAGGCTCTGGGGATTTCCCAAATTCTCTGTTTTGAGCCTTTGAGAGGAGTGCAGGTGAAGGAGTTGAAGCACCCTGCAAGTGTGCACCCTTGGTTAACCCAATGGAGATTAGGAGGAAGTCCCTGGCCTACAAGTATTGAGTTCCTTGGAAATGGTACCTGGCATTGCTCAAGGCTTTCTGCTTTCCTATACGTCTCCATGTGGGTTTTGGCAGAGCATGGCTGTGGGTAAGGCAGTTTCCTTTAAGACATAAATGTAACTCAGTTAAATCTGTCTTGATCAGCATCTAGTTAGAAAACAGAAACAAGAAATTGAACAGGAAAAATTGGTTCTTAAAAAATTTTAGCTATGCAAAAGTTGTTTAACACTAAAATGGATTATAAAACATCACTCTACATGGAAGATTGAGGCAAGAGTATTGCTTGAGGCCAGGAGTTTGAGACCAGCCTGTGCAATATACTGAGACTTCATCCTTTATATATATATGTATATGTATATATATATACCTTTTTGTTCTATATTTTATCCTAATGCACACATATATATAATATATACTATACACAATAGTATAAAAAGCAACTTCAAAAAGTAACTTCTATACTTAGAGCTAAAAAATAAGTAAATGAGGAAGAAATATATAGAAGAGCTCTGAAAGGCTGAGATTCAGATTACTTCTGAAAGGGTAACTTCAACTTTAAGAATAAACTGCCTAGTCCTACAGTGAAAAAAAAAGGTGCTGAAATGCACCCATAGTTAAACCGAGAGGCCCACTACTACTGTCATTTAAAGAAATTGTCCGGAAGACATTAGTTTCAGAACCACAATACTGGCAACCATTGTACAGATGAATTAAATGTTTTTCTGAAGGGAGAAAAAAAACAGTGCTTCCGGGACTCAGTGGATACCAATGACTTTGCTACCACATTGAAAACGGTACAGACTTGAATAAGATAAAAAAGTTTCTTGATCTCCCTCCAGGTATGCCATGTCTCTTGGAAGTTTTGACTGGCAAAAAAGCATCAAGCTAAAGAAGGAGAAGTGTAGTTTGCTGAGTCCCAGTTCCATAATCACAAAAAATAAGGTTAAACAACATGAGTTTAGAGTGGGAAGGCAATATGAGGACCGACAATTAAGTTCATGAACTCATCCTAGAAAAACCTTTCAATATTTCCTTTATCTTCAGGTAAAGAAAAAAGTCATTGTGGGCCAGATCAGGTAAGTAGGGAGGGTGTTCCGATATAGTTATTTGTTTACAGGCTAAAAACTCCCTTGCAGACAGTGCTGCGTGAGCTGGTGCGCTGTGGTGGAGCAAGAGCTCCTTCAGGCCGATTTTTGCCCAGTTGCTTTTTCATGCCAACATGTCCAGTTAAGGTTTTTCTAAATGTTTCTCTATCAACGTTGATTTGATGTGCCGTACTTCTCACAGTCAGCTGACAACTTTGACACATAATTCTATTAATTTTTGCAATGATTTCAACAGTTCTGCTTGTTACTGGCCATCCTGGCTTCTCTTCATCCTCGACGCTCTCTCCCCCCCGAAAAAAGTTTAATCCGTTTTCACACTGCGATTTTCTTCATGACATTATCCCCATGTCCTGATTTCACTTTCACTCTTGCTAAGTGTAACAAGAAATTTAATGTTTGTTGCTCTAATTTAAGTTCTGACATTATCGTGACAGCACACAAAAACATGCAGCAGCAATTATGAATGCCACTCAGCAAGACACCACCACACCGACACAAACACAGTTGTGAGACACTGATATGCCAGGGTTATGATACCCTATCCAGTTGTTTATACAGTGCTGTCAGCATAAGCACACAGTCGCAAGTTCACAAACATGATTGTCAGACCTTGTAAATGAATAGCTGGACTAGTACTTTTTTTTGATGATTCAGCATGTATTCACACTTTTCTACATATCTTTATATTGTCCAATAACACAAGGCTATGTTTTCCCCTAAAAGCGCAACTTTGTTTGTAAAAATGAAGTTCTCATCCTGCCTCAAGAGAGACACAATTCCTTTTTTTTAAGAGTCATTGTATTTAATAGTGGCTATATTAATTACACTTTCACAGTCCCACTGAGTATTTTGATGTCTAAATTCTAATTTATATGTAATGGTAAATACTAAATGATGCCTAAATACTAAATTCCAAATATACTTGCATAAAATGAGAGAAAAAAAGAGAATGAGATAAAGTATAATTCAATATATTCCTATAGTGATCCATAATTAAGTCTTCAGTGAAAGCAGTTGGGAGTACCTAAATTTCAATTTGATTAGTTTCTTCTGAATGGTGGAATATATGGAAACACTAAATAATTCCATCGACGTAAGACCGTGGAACTTTCACAGTCACTGCTCTGAAAAAAAAAAAAAGAGTTAATTGATTAATAGGAATTGGGTGTAGAATACCATTACTATGGCTAAGGCATTCTGTGTGTATATAGATATTGATGTTGACAAAGTTATGAGAGAGAATGGCAAATCTACATCCTGAATACTTGTTTATCCTAGAGGAAATGAGTTTGTACCTGCTCTATGATGAAAAAATGTTCAGTATCATTAAATGTTATGCAGGTTCCACCAAAATTGTTCCATTTGAAGACTCAGTCTAGAAGTCTGCTTTTGTAAAACAGTGATAATCAGATGAGTTTTCGTAAGGGAAAGTTCACGTAGTTGAGCCTTTGTATAACCTCTCTTCCTGTCAAAAGGGTCACTTTGTTTATGGGGTTAATTGAGTGCATACAGCATATAGCAGTGGCTCTGAAGAAAGAAACGGACTGATGTCCATAAAATATGTCATTTTTACTTAATTATTAAGACCTTTCAATACAGTGGCTATAATTTGGTAATTTTTACATGAATATCTTCACACTGTGTTCATCTTGAGGGGTCTATTGACTCAGTGATTTCTTATCAGCAATCTTCCAATTCTGTTCCTTTAAAATTCCTGATTGCCCAACCAATCTATTAGAAAATTGCCACAAAGCAAAATACATCCATAGTTCTGACCATTTCCCTGTCCAATGTATCACTCAAATCTCTGCTGACCAGGCAGTATTTGTTCCACTATAATACTTTAGTACTACCTCTTATTGGATTGTAAAACTGCAGATGTTATTTTCGAAGAGTGTCAATATATGATGCAGAACCACCTGCAAATAAGAATTTTTGTTTTCTTTCCTAATTAGCTATTTGTAACAAATTTCCCATGAGGCCGTAGTTGCCAATCGAGTAAGCGATGGAGAAATAGTCAGTGTCAAAGGAGGCTAAACTACTTCTGGATCTACATGACCCCTCACCAGTCTTTTATATCCAATTTTTATGTGGCACTAACTCATTACTATGTCCACATACTTTCACAGATTTCCTGGATCGTGATAGGAATCTCAGATTGTTTGCTCACTTGATGTTTCATGATGAACCATTAATTTTCTACCACGATCCAGTAGCAAGCCAGGTTTTCAACAAAAGAATAGTTATCTGCATAAAAGGACAAAGGGTTACTATAAAATCTTTGCAGTCTGACATTATTTTTCTGTGTGCTTGAATGTGAGGTCATACTAAATTCAATTCTTTATACCTTGATTATCATTATCTCTGCTGAATCATAAGTTTCCAATGGAAATGAGTTTTGCGCTATAGTCAAAGTTTGTTGTAGAATTTCCTTTTCCTTTGGTACTTCTCAGTTCTTGCAGTTTGTTAGGTGACTTAATGGATAGATGGAAGTTACAATAATCTATCTCATATGTTCCTGCCAAATTAAATTTTTAAAAGCATATAATAAAATAATATATAATAGCAAATTAAAAAGTTAAAAATTCTACGAAGTGTTATACCTATATACCCTATAAGGTATAACACTTCTTCTGTGGTAGAGATGTGAAGTACATTAATTTGTATTTTAGCATGGAAAGTTTTTCTTGACATGCTCTAGTCCATTTGACCCTTAGACCCTTCACTGTGACGGTGGAACCCTGGCATTTTGTGACTCTATTGCCAAATCTCTGGTTCACATGCTTTAAATACATCACTACTTCCTTGGTATCAGAGCCACCAAGGATTATTTCTTCTATATAGTGAAATATTTTTGATATTATATAAAATGCCAAAATGTGAAAGTATATTATTGCTTTTTTAAGTGGAAATAAATGCTACTCACAGTCTTTAAAATTATAATGAAAAGAATGTATCATTCAGGTCCATAGTAGCATACCAGGTGACTTGGTGTATGTTGATTTGTTCCTATAAAGACTTTACATTAAAAATAAAAGCTGTATTTGAAGTCACAATCTAATGATGTTTACACAAATCCAATGTTCTACTGCAAGCTCCTCCCAATTTCTGCATATAGATACACGAAAGCTGAAGAGAAATTTGATAGGTCTCAACATTCATGCTTTTCTCACTTTCTTGATGGGAGACACTAGTCTCTGGAATTCTATGTTGAATTATTATTTTGTTTACTCTTCTGGCACAGAGTGAAAGTTCCAATTACCTTTTTCCATAGTGACATTACCATCAGAGTGAGAGATCTGTGCATAAATTCTGATATTTGCCAAGAATATCTATTTCAATTATGTATTTAAAAACCCAGAATATAGTCAAAACATTTGTTAAGAGAACAACCAGTCCATTGAGAGTAGAGATTTGACTACATCTCACCTCTTACACAAAAGCTCACCATTTGAATTGTAAACTAGAATGGCATTTTGTTTTGGCAGAAATTGCTGTCTATTCAGAATCAGTGTTCAGTAATCCATAAGTAGTCTGAGTACATAATTTTTCTCTTTTCACATTTATTCTAGTAAATAACTGCATATTTCCTTAAGAAGTCTTGGAATTAGATTTAATGAGCTATCTTGTGACAGTGATCCAGAATCATTTCTCAAGGAAGCCAGGCGTTGCTTTACTTAACTGTCTCATATATATAGGTATGGACACTGCCTAAAAGAATGTGAAACTCTGCTATACCAACTTATCAGATATCCGACCAAAAAATCTTTAAGATTTTGTTTTGCTTTATTTTGCTGAGGCAATATTCTCATTGACTTCAGGTCTATTTTATAGCTACAGAATGTGTGTCTGAATAGCCACTGACACAAAAATTCCTGTAAGTACAAATTTTTGATTATTGATGCCTATTCCTGCTTTCACTTATGGTACATTTACCCATTTTGCTTTTGTCAGTAGAATTCTATCATGTTGCTACACCATAATCCCATCACCCTCCTTCAAATTAGAGAGTTCATTCATGATGATAACTCTCATAATCCTATGTGGCCTATATAGGAGACTATTTTATTTTATTTTATTTTATTTCATTTATTTTATTAAAGTCTCACTCTGTCACCCAGGCTGGAGTGCAGTGGCACATGCACCACCACCTCAGCGTTGACCTGCTGGGCTCCAGCGAGCCTTCCAATTCAGTCTCTCATGTAGCAAGAACTACAGTCATACGCTACCACACTGCTAATTTTTTAATTTTTTTATGGTAGAGATGAGGTCTCGCCAAGTTGCTTGGACGGGTCTCGAACCCGCAGGCTCAGGCAATCCACTCGCCTCAGCCTCCCAAAGTGCTGGGATAACAGGCTGAGCCACGGAGCCTGGCCAAGAAGAGTATTTCAAGGATGAAGGGGCTGATTTCTGTTTCTGGACAAGATAACAAGCAAGAATAAAATTTAATCTCTCGAATTTTTTTTTAGATACACAACATATATAAAACATTAAGCATAAGGCAGGCAAGACTGTAATCTCTGAGAGATGAGAAACAAACAAAAAAGTAGCACATATTTCCCCAACTTGCTTGGAAAACATTACAAGGATGCAGTAAAGGCATGGAGAATCCAAACGGAGTCAGTAAGTCACTCAAAATTGAAGAGACAGAGCTTCGAGACAAATGTTCACAAGGCATAGAAACAGAGAGGAAAGAGATGCTTAGTGAGAGAGAAAAAGCCATAAATCTGCAAGGGGTCCCTTACATACCTTTAGCTGAATAATGATCAGCATTATATATGTGTGTGAGGAAACTTCCAGAGGTAAAGAATCAACCAAAGAAAATGAATGAACAAGTCCCAAGATTTACACAGGCTAGAAATAGTTTGGACTGAAAATACTTTATGCTCCTATGAGCCAGAAAGATCTTGTAATTCCCAGGATAATGGTGAGTTACTCGGCAGGACATTGTCTGGATATATAGGCAAAATGAGCCCTACATTAAAGGCTTACCCTGTCCTGCATAATGAAAGCTTAAAGTAAGCCTTTAAAAAATTAAGCCATTTTTTAAATAACTCAATTGTATTCCTGTAATGGCAGAAGTCACTGTCACAGAATTTGACTATATAAAAGTAATATGATTAATGGGACCAGAAAACAACAGAGACCCAGTGGAATTTCTTAATTATTAGAAGTCAAAGAGGGAGAGTGCATTATTGCAATAACCAATTTGTTCATAACAGCTATGAATGGAGGAGTGGCAGCCAAAATTTATGCAATCTCTTTTCACTGCCAAATTCTAAAGTCACTTCCCTATTTTGAGGTATTTTTATACCAGTACCTAGTTTTCAGGTCCCCAAATATGT
Organism: Carlito syrichta; assembly: GCF_000164805.1. NCBI lineage: Eukaryota > Metazoa > Chordata > Mammalia > Primates > Tarsiidae > Carlito > Carlito syrichta. Next base: position 412,173 of record NW_007059820.1, read on the forward strand.
ATTAGTTTCCTATTGCTGGTGTAACAACTTACCACAAACATAGTGACTTTAAAGCAAGCAAAACTTTGTTATGTTTTGATTTAGAAGTCAGAAATCAGAAAAGGAGCTTACTGGGATAAAATCAAGATGTAAGCAGGACTGTTTTCATTCTGGAGTCTTTAAGGGTGTATCCATTTCCTTTTCTTTTCCCTTGCTAGAGAACTCCTGCACTGCTTGGTTCATGACCCAATTCCTTCATCTTTAAACTAGCAACATGAAGCCAAGTTCTCACACTGCTATTTCTTTTGTTCTCCTCCTTCTTCCTCTTCCTTCCATTTTTCAGGATCCTTATCATTACACTGGGCCCATTCATATAATTCTATATAACTTTCCCATATGAAGATCAGCTAATTAGCATTATTAATTTCATCTGAAACCTTAATCTCCTTTGCAATGTAACTTAGTATAGTCACAGGTTCTGGGAACTGGGACATGGAAATCTTTGAGGGGCCATGATTCTGCATATCACATGTGAAAATATTATAGTAGAAGAGCACCTGAAATTGCTCTTCTCTTGGCTAATAAATCAGAATAACATCACATCTCAGGAGGGAATGGGATATGGTGAAGATTAGTGACAACTTTAAGAATCTAAAAATATGTAGGTGTGTGTGTGGTCCCTTTCAGACCTATGTTCAGTTCATCAGTTTGCCCTTTGTAGAAACTGGATGATTCATGGGCAATAACTACAGACCTCTATCAGTTCAACCAAGTACCAGCATAGATTTCAGTTGCCATGCCAAATATGATATATTTGCAAAAGCAAGTAAATATGGTCTCAGGCACATAGTAGGTGACCACTGATTAGGGTGATTAATTCTATCCTAAGTTAATCAGAAAAGGAAAAACAAAACTGTTCACATTCACATGAAATGGAGAATAATACATATTTATACTTTTGTCATAGGGTTTTGGTAACTTTCTTTCTGCAATAATATTATCCAAATATATATGGAAAATCCTGACGTCCCACAGAATGTCACATTAATGTACTATTTCATCAATGACATTATGTTTTTGGGTCTGGATGATTTAAGAGTTGGTTGCCATGCTGAAGGCACCTGTAAAACTTATGTGTTTTAGGTTGTGGGTGATAAACTCTGTGTGTTTCAGGGCCTGCCACACTTACAACATTTTTGTTGTTGTTGTTTTAGTGGTGGGGCCTTTATGGGACATCCTTATGAAAACAAAAGATGAATTATTTGAACTTGCACCTTTTTCCAAAGAGAAGAAAGTACAACATCTGATAGATTTTGAGTTTTGATGTTTCCATATTATTAGGCCTACTGTTCTAGCTGGCTCACTAGAGGAACAAAAAACTGCCATATTTAAGTGAACCCAGAGTTAAACCATGCACAACGCCCAGAGAGTAGACTCTATGTTATCAGAGGTATCTGTAGTGGGAAAAATATTACTTATACAGTTTGTGATAAGTACCAGTGAGAGAATTGTAACACAAGCTTTGGGTTTCTGGAGCAGAGCAAGGCCATGCTTTTCTTCTGCAGCATGGAATTATTTGTCTTTTGACAAACAACTCCTGGCATGCTACCTGACCATGATAGAGATATTATGGTCCACTGTAAGACCAAGAGTTAGTAGCTGGAGCTTCTCATCCTGACCTGATTCTGTCAGGTTCATGAAATCATGATCTTGGATGTGTCCAACAACAAATCATAAAACAGGAGAGGTACATCAGCAATACAAGATGACCAGGACCAGAGTATACAAGACATCTGCATGAGAAGGTGCCCTGGTTACTGTTAGTATCCATAAATTTGCACAAATAGCTCTCCCTCTTCTCAAGGATATAGTTTAATGAAGGACTACTCATAACCAGCTGAAAGAGAAGAAATTTCTTGAACTCTATTTACAGCTAGATTAGCTTGGTTATGGATACAAATTGAAAATGGTTGGCAGATATTCTACAATTTCACCCATGGATGGATTTTTAAAACAATGGCACAGGAAATTTTCTAAAAGGGCAGATATTTGGGGTGGTAGTATACTTAATCATCCACTTTCACTTTTATGTAGAAAGTGAAGTGTTCTAAGATTTGAATACATATAAACTAGAGGACAGTCAGAAAAAAACCTGGTTTGTAAAAATAAGTAAAAAGTATATATAAATATAAATGAAGCTAACTCTGTATCAATCTATCAATCGAATTATATGAAGAAAAGAATGATTCATGTAACCTACTACTCAGTAACTTGAGAGATAGGATATAAGTATATCTTAAGGACTTAAAACAAATGGCAAAACATTAATTTTACTTTTGGTAAATTTCTTACCAGCACTATTTATTGTAATTCTGAAACTACTTTATATATTTGGTAGAATATAGCGTGTGTGTGTGTTTGTGTGTGTGTGTGTGTGTGTGTGTAATGTAATACTTTTAGAAACCAAAGAGTTTCAGTCAAGGGTTTCCAGAGAGGCAGAACTGACAAGAGATATATAGAGAGCAATACATGAAAAAGGATTTATTAAAGGAATTAGCTCACATGACTATCTCATAATCTTCCACGGAGAAATCTGTCCATAGACTGAGTACAAACAGGAGAATCAGGGAAGCCAGTACCATCTCTCAATCCAAGTCCAAAGGCCTTAGAACCAGAGAAGTTGATAGTGTAACTCTCAGTCTAAGGCCAAAGGTCCAAGAACCTGGGGCGCTCTTGGTGTGAGTTCTGGAGTCTAACGACCTCAGTCCCTGGAGTTTTGATATCTGAGGGCAAGAGGAAAAGGATACCTCTGCTCTAGAAGAGACAAAACAAGAATTCCCTCTTCCTTTGTCTTTTTGTTTCAACCAGGCCCCAGCTGACTGAATGGTGTCTGTTCACAATGAGGGTGGATCTTTCCCACAAAGTCTACTAACTCACAAGCCAATCTCCTCTGGAAACACCCTCACAGACACACCTGGGGCAGCCTAACTAGCCCAATCAGAAGTAAAACCACCTGGGTTTCCTTTTCAGCAGAAAAGGAATGGAGGTTCGATGCTTACTAAAGCACTGAGAATAATGAAGGCAATAACTAAGAATAAATGATGCTTTACCAGCTATCTGAATGTTACTTAATCCAGTTAAATTGACACTCAAAATTAACAATCACACAAGGTTTTGACAATAAGGGAATAGGAGTATAAACTTATTATTTAAAAATCTAAAAATAATCTATAATATTAATTTTAAATATAAAATATTGTCATGACCTTATGATATAAGTAGACATGTAAATATAAATACAGACTTCTCAGTTCTGTCCACTAGTAGGGCTTATGATGTAATGTCACTGAGTACCATGTGGTACAGAGAGCCGTCCCCCTAAAAGACTGAGTTCCTTGGAGTAATGTTTGATGCTATGTCTGGGACTAGGAAAGAGAAAGGTGAACTTGAGACATAATTTGCCAGAAAGTAAGAAAGTGCCGCAACACAAAGGAGTTCATGTCAAAAGGACACATGGGGCAAGTTTGAGTAGCCTGCAACTTCTCAAAATTGGGACATCTTGAACATTAAAAAAAAGAAAATTGTAAGTTGCTTTCACATGTTAATTTAAAAATAACTACATGTTTATACCAATATTCAAAAGAGAAAAACAAGGGAACAAGATGAAAAAAAAATAGAGAATCAATATTTTACAAACAGTGGTGTGGTCATTTGGTGAGAGAAGAGTTGAAGCAGCTGACTAGTGACCCAATTATCTCCTAAATACTGAATAATAGTTCTGGGGAGAATAGAGGGATCGTACTCTCTGGAACAGAAGGCAGATGACTTGGTCTAATCTCTTAACAAATATGCTAATAACTAGACTTTCTAGTAAAAAGACAAATGTTATTTGCTAGGAGGGGAGTACTTTTTTCTTTCCTTTTTTGTCTTTGTTGTTGTTGCTGCTGTTGGAATCTCACTTTTCAGGCTAGAGTGCTGTGGCAGGATCACAGTTCACCATACCCTTGACCTCCTGGGCTCAGGCAATCCTTGCACCTCAGTCTCCCAAGTTGCTGGGACTACAGGTGTGTGCCACCCCACTGGGCTTTTTTTTTTTTTTCCCATAGGAATGAGTTCCCACTATATTGCCCAAGCTGGTCCTGAACTCCTAGCCTCCCAAAGTGCAGGAATTACAGACATGAACTGAGATTCCTTTTCTATTGAATGTTTTTTATCAGAATATCCCTGTTGAATTACAATAAAACTAGATTCTATGAAGCATGACTCTGGAAAATGTCATGTAATCTCTGTAACCAGCTGGATATAACATTCAGATATTTTACAACATAACACTCTCAACATGTGAAGTGGCTCACAAATCTGCATTAGAGACTCCATCTCTAATCTTGGTCCAGAAGTGTATGTCCGTTATGAATAGGACTGGGCTGGAGACATTGCTAAGCCTCGTTCTGCTTTACAAATAATTGTATCCTTGAAATTACTATCTTAGCTTGAGACTGGTTAACACCTCAGGTTAATAGGGACTTATGATCTTTTATGGTAGCTTATGCAAGATTCTGGTCTTCATAAATGGAAACCAAAATTATTGAGTAAAAGTTTGCTTGAGAACAGAAAGTGACATGGACTCAAAATATCACTTTGTATATTAGTACTTATAATTTTTAAAAAGTACATTTAAATGGTGAAATCTGAAATTAGGAGGCAAGCTGACATTGCCTCTAATGTGAGACAATGAGACATCTCCTAAGACTGCTTGAAGATATCTTTAAGTTGAATATATTTAAGTTTCTGAAACATTCAATTTACAGAAAATCTAGCAACATTTAAAAGGGTGCCAGGAAGAAACAATCTTACATATGCAAAATGTGGGACACTGTATAAAAGTCTGATCGAGATTTATGAAAACAGTTAATGTTATAAACAACATTTTTCTTAATCTAAAAAGACTGAAAAGAACTAACAATGATGAGGGGTATAAAATATACAACAAAAAATATTTTAAAACATAAGAAATATGTATAATTGACCGTGATCATATTTGTTTACTCCAGAACTTTGTTAAGGGCATGGCAAGAATTCAATAATTGTTTGCTGAATTGATCTGTTTATAAGTCAGGTGGGTGTCTTTTTAACTGCTCAGTCTGTAATCTTAGGCAGAAGCCAAGGGAAAAGATGCAGTTGATTAGCATTTAAACTTTATTATAAATCACATCAAAATAATAATTTACTCTCAAAAGGAAGCCCAACTGTAATTAGCTAGAAACTCTTGCTTTTTAGGAACTAATAAAAGACATTAGTTTAGAACTACTTATGTTAAAAGGCTAATATTACATTAGTAATTCATATTATTAATATGACTGAATTAATTAAGTACATCACATATAGCCTTCTTTTTATGACAAACACCTTGATGCAGAAGGTCACTAAAACTTCTATAACAAACGTGGGATGCTTTGTCATAATACATCAAATATACTAAAAGTTTATCTGATTAATCCCTTATCAAATATGTCCATTATAGTAATAAATAGAAAAAGAATGCAAAGAAAAAAATTTCATTTTACTCTCAGGTTTACTGTTGTGGCTAGAGGTTGTCAGAGCATCGTTTGACTGCAGATTTTTGCTACTTCCTTATTTTCTGAGAGCGGAATTAGCTAGTCCTTGACATCTTCCAAAAAGTTTCTCCATGACCACATTTTCCTCTACTTTGAGTTATTCTCCCCCAATGCACATAGAATTCTGAATGTACATTGACTTGCAGCCATATAACTCTCCACTCGGGGTTAAGGCTAATTGTCTCCTGACACTTAGAAACAGTTATCTGGCACCTGTTCTTACTATATCAACTGTGTGCCTCTGTCTAAAAGTCAAATAATCCTGGAAAGTTAGCTATTAATCACAATCCTCTGCCAATTTATATTTCCTCCTAATATTACTTGACCTGACCCTTAACTAGGAATTATGAAACATTTCATCTGGAAATAAAAAGTTGCAGAACAAAAGCTTTACTATGTCGAGGCAACTGCTAACATATGATTCTAATATATGAGCATTTATAGTGATGACCTTTGGCCCTAATTGTTAAAAAAAATCAAGATATTACTGCCACTTTGGATAACTTTTCAGCAATATTTACTAAAAAGTTGTATTTACCTTATGACTCAGGAAACCACTCTAGAGAATATACTAAAGAGAATTGAGTGTGTATGTCTACTAAAAGATATGTGTAAGGATGTTTATAATAACTTTATTCATGATTGTCCAGACAGAAAATAACCCAGTTGCCTTTCAGCAGTAGAATTGTCGCATTAATTGTGGTACATTCACATAATTGAACATTATGCACAAACAAAAATAGAGTAATTACTGTGAAATGCAAATCATGAATGAAAGTCAGTCATTCTGGTGAGTGAAAAAAAGCCAGTACAACGATTGCATCTGTAGGATTCTATTTATAACAGATAAAAGAAAAGATAAAACTGGTCTGTAGTGTTAGAAGTCAGAAATAGTTATCTCTGAGCCTGTAACCAAGGGACAGTGAATTCTTCTAAAATGTCAGAAATGATCTAGAAAGTGATTACATATCACATTGAGTTATACACTTTGTGCCCTTCAGATTTTGTATACATTTTACCTCAATTTATAAAAGAAAAATAGAAATAGTAGAAAGGACTAGTGTGTGAAACTGAGAATTACTTTGTTAACCAAGAACCACTTAAAATCATTTGTTCACATAAAAGAAAAATTTAACAAATGTACCTGCTTAATCTAATCTTTAGAAAAAGCCCATGTATATTTGAATATTGATTCTTTTTGCCTGTGATTGTTTTGCAGTTGTATATTTTCTATAGAAGTTAGCTTTTAACTTTTGGGTAAATCCTCAGAAAATATGTTGTAATAAACTAACAAAAGTAAGTTCTACTTACCTCAAAGAGTATACAAAAAGTAGTGTTCCTGGACAGGAAAAGTAAGAGAGACAGAGACAGAGAGAGAGAGAGAGAGAGAGAGAGAGAGAGAGACGAAAGAAGGAGAGAAATAATGAGCAAACTAATGTCACTGAATGAATTATATGGCATTTCATTATCTGAAACCGTGTAATAATTTTGACAATGAAAATAAACTATGAACAACACAAGGATACACTTAGTATATTGCTTGAGCATACAAAATAAGTTTTTAATAACTAACTCATTGAATGAGGTTTGTTTCAATGCAGTGACACTCTTAGCCTCAGTTGAAACTTATCACTGCCTGATGGTGAATAAGTCCTGTCTTAGAAACTCTAAGGAAAGGCAAAGTCATACATTGATAGAAAAAAATGACTTTCCATAGCAGTTTTCAATATCCAAATGCTGTTCTTTTTGTTTTAAAAGATATCTTGTATGACAAAATTCTGGTGCATAATGGATTTCTGACATTTTGTTAAACAGCATTATAGGAGACTTTGATCTATGTTTTCCCATAAGAGAAGAGAGGAGGCTGCTTCTGCTTAGCTTTCTGAAACCCCTTTATACTATGACCTGCATTAATGAAATGAGTTTCCTTAATGCTTATGTTGCACCTGTTTTAGAAGAGTGTTATAAAAATCCATTACCAAGTCTTTATGTGAGTTCCTTTATTTTAAGGCAAAGAGATCAACTTAGTTACAGTCTTGTTATTGAGATCTGCAATGTGAACTCTAAAACCTGCACATCATCACTTCTAAACTACTCCTATGAATTTATAAATTAAGAATAAAATGATTAGGTTTCTCGTTCTATACAAGTAAGCCTTATTCACTTTACCTACATAATCTACTATAAAGTCAAAAGTACGTCTTCTTGTCAAACAAATACTTAGCATAAATTATCATTAAGAAAAAATGTAATGTAATATTATTTAATAACTGTCTCAATATTTTATTTTTTGAAACTTTGTTTTATAGAGAAAAAGCAACCCTTTTCCTAGGAGTTCATAGAGTTTTGGAATTTTCTTTTTTCTTTTCTATTCTCTTTTAACTTAGTTTTTCTGCTAGAGGCAGAGATGTTTCTGGAGGAAGGCACTAAATCAAGCTGTTAGCTCTGCCCCATTATTTTACACACTTCAAGTTGCAACTGGAAATACCTATATAGAAATTTATATGGTTGCATTAAATAACTTCAAACTCAATGTGTCTCTTCAAGGATGAACTAAGTGTTCATATGCAGGTTGTGCTTGATAGCCAAGCAGAAGCACTCTGAAGACACTTAAAGGGTGAGCGAGAACTGAGGTCTTCTATAGTTTTCAGGATTTGAACTGAAAGTTTTAGTAATGACAAAAAAAGTTCTATTAAACACATTTCTTTTTATGACCTAATTTTTCTGGGAGCTGTATTGATCAAAAGTGTTTTGGCAGCTGAAACTGAACAATGGAATAATATTCAAGTTCTTACATGCAGCCAAATAATAGCCTGATGTAGTAAATGAAAAGCAAGACAAAGAGCCCTGGGAGAGCACATAAAATATAGTATTATAAAATATTAAATCTACCACAGATAGCCAGTAGCATTTAAGCAACATTAAAACAGAGAATTTGAAGCTACAAACTAGGAAACATTAATTCATTTCCAACTAATGCTTTCCTAAGGAAGAGCTCCAGGGGAGTATTGGGGTTTGTTTTTAAATATTGATAATTTCCCATGGATAGCTTTGATTTATTCAAATTATATAAGTAAGAATACTTGGAAGAAAGCATTTTTGAGAAAATGAAAATCTTTGCAGTGTCTTTCTGAAGACAATGTTACAAATTGACACCAAGATTTTAAAACGTTCTGTGTATTAATGTAATTGTAAGATATGGTGTGAAGGGAACCGCTGAGTATATATTTTCTGAAATGGGTGACTGAAAGCTTCTGAATTTATGCTGGCACTTGATTAATTCTGAAAATCCATTGTAAGTATAGGAATCAGTAGTACAAATAAAATCTCAGCGAAGTCAGTAGTATAAATAAAAGCACATCTCCTAGAGTGTACAAAAGCAATTTACATAACTCATTTTAAAAACATCATGGCATATAAAGTTATGAAGTCAATACATTTATTATAATAGAAAAGACTATCCTCATGGGGGACCTAGAGAGAATTATTTTATCATTGCATATAAGTAAAAATGCAGGTGATCTGTAAGAGGGGTTGTTGTATAAGCTACTTCACATAATTTGAAACTTTGGTTCAAATTCCAACATTATTTCCAAAGGCAGCCTTCTTTGTAGATGTGATATTATTAGGATCTCTGAAAATTCCATATGATATGTGCTAATACTTATCTTAATTTCACTAATATCTGTGTTTCAGCTTCAACTCACAGGTTATACTTTTCATATAGGCTTTGCAGGATACAGCAAGCACAATTTTAGCATGATCAATTATCATTAAACAAAATCACACTGAATATCAGCATTTTCAATTCTCTAGTAAAGGTTATTGACATGCTAGTAAAAAATTAAATTAAACTAATACAGAATAGAATATTATAGTAACATGTTTAATATTGTTGTGCTATACATACAAATAAATAAACAACATAGTATACAAACTATAATTTCAAGGGGATCCAAGGTAACCACCATGGAGCAGCAGACCAGGACTGCACCTGCTGAGCAATGCAGAGAGTTGGGACACAACAGTCAATAAACGGAAATGCCTTGAATATTTTTGGAAGGGTGACACACCCTGCAACCAGCAAAGGTCTCTTTGAACACACAGAGTCCAGAAAAGTGATGCCAGATATGAAAATCCAGGTGCCCCTTTTCCTACTGTGTCCCAAGCTAACACAAGAAATGAAGCCCTACCTGGTAGAGAAAGGTAGGTGAGTGAGCCAAGGACTCATTGGGATGATTTGCTTCTTCCAGATGGACATGGGTCATCAGTCCCACACTGAAGGAATCCTGAGCAGGGTACAGAACTTTGATCAATGACAGCCCAAACAGAATGAGAGAAAGACCTACACTGGAGCAGCCATTGTGTGGCTTCTACCAGAGCGTTGACTCACACGCAGGGAGAGCCCACCTGCAGAGCAAACCCAGCAGTCATTCACTGTCAGTGGCTGGTGGCCATCCCTCCAGCCAGACTGGAAAGGAATCACCTCAATCTATGTGTCCTACCAAGGCAGTGTCCACCATATCCTCAGTGGCAGAAAATTTGCTTTATTTCAAGGATAAAATGTGGAACTGAACAGAGAGGGAGCAACACTACAGACACCTGAGGGCACTCTCAGTGGGAAGGCACTTGGACTGTAGGCCACAGTTAACAGATGAGAGACCCATTCCCTTACCCTCATTCACTGCCCACAAAGCACTAGCAGCAGGAACTGAAAGCTGGCCTGAAAAGTTTAGCAGTGAATGAGAAGCTCTGCAAAGACAGAATTCTGCCAAAAAGTGGAGCAAGGAGCAGATATGAATGCCTCTTGTTCTCTAACTGAGTGACATATATTAAACCAAGAAAGAACTTGAGAGCACTTGAATACTTTCAGAGCATTAAATCAAAAGAACAAATATAGAAAGTGAAGAAAAGACTATCACAAATGAGGAAAACATCAGCAAAAAAAAAAGACAACTCTTGGAGTCCTAAATAGACAGTGTCTGAAAAAGCAGCTATCAGAGCATAATGAAACCACCCCTCCCAGAATGACCTGCCCAGATACAGTTACAGAAATCAGAGAATTAATGACAAAAGTGAACAAGAACCCAGAGAAACTAGAGGCAAAACTCACTGAAATTGTACAGGAAGTAAAAGCAGAGGTGGCCAATTGCAAAAAAAAAAAAGCCCACTCTGAAATGATAGAAATGAAAAACTTTGTCCTGGAAATCGAGAGCACAATAACAAGAATAGGAAGTAGGGTCAACCAGAAAGAGGAAAGAATCTCTGAGCTTGAAGACTAAAATATAGAATTAGCCCTGTCTGTCAAAAACATAGAACAAAAGTTTAAAAAGATAAGAGTAAAGCCTCCAAGAGATGTGGGCCTACGTAAAGAAGCCAAATCTATGCCTGATTGGTATCCCTGAAGCACAAAGCAAAATGGAAAACTCCACAGAAGAAACATTCCAAGAGGTCATTCAAGAAAATTTCCCACATCTAACCAGAGATATGACCATCCAAGCCCAAGAGACTCAGAGGACCCCCACAAAGTATCATATGAGAAGACCATCTTCAAGGCATATGGTATTCTACCTCTATAAAATAAACATGAAGTAAAAAATTCTAGAACCAGTGAGAAAGGTCAGAGTACCTTCTGAGAAAACCCGATTAGAATCACTCCAGACTTATTTGCAAAAACACTACAAACCAGAAGGAACTGAAGTCCAATTTTTAAAGCTTGTAACAATAAGCAATTTTAGCCAAGAATTCCCTACCCTGTGAAACTAAGTTTCATCAGTGATGGAGAACTAAAAATATTCCCAGACATCCAATCCCTAAAAGAATATGCCACCTCCAGATCAGCTCTTCAGGAGGAGCTTAAGGAGCTTAAGTCAAACACAGGGGAAAAAAGGATGGTTATACCCTTTATAAAAGTAGAGGCAAGCACAGAGTTAGCAAAACATACAGAGCACTCACAAAAATAAAACAGACACATATATAATACATATATAAACACAAATGTAAAAAGAAAACAAAGCAACCCCCTAAAAGACCTATGAGCGGAATAAACTCTCACATTTCAATAAACATTCTGAATATGAATGGACTAAATGCGCCACGGAAAAGACATAGAGTGCCAAACTGGATAAAGAAGCATAATCCAACAGTCTGCTGCCTCCAAGAAACTTATCTCACTGCAAAAGACATTCACAAGCTCAAAGTTGAAGGCTGGAAAATGATCTTTCAGGTGAACAGAAAAAACAGAAGAAGGCAGGTATAACTATTCTAATATCAGATAAAGCAGTTTCAAACCATCACAAGTTAAAAAGGACACAGAAGGACATTACATAATGGTAAAAGATTCAATCCACCAGCAAGAAATATCCATCCTAAATATATATGCACCCAACACAGGAGTACAGGGTTTTATAAAATTACTAAGAAAACTAAAAGAGGACATTGACTCTCACACAATCTTAGTTGGAGACCTAAATACTCCACTAACAGCTGTAGATGGATCATTGTTGCAAAAAACCAATACAGAGATCTGGAATCTCACCACAATGCTTGATCAAAATGATTTAATAGGTACCTACAGAGCACTTCACCCAACATCTACTGAGTATACATTCTACTTGTAAACACATGGTACATACTCCAAGATTGATCACATTCTTGAATATAAATCAAGTGTAGACAATTTCCAAAGATTGAAATAATACCTTGCATCTTCTCAGATCACAGTGCAATAAAAATAAATATTCTTACTCACAAGATCTTCCAAAACACATAAAATCATGGGCACTAAAAAACATGCTGCTGGATGACTTCTGGGTTAATGTGGAAATCAAGACAGAAATAAAAAGATTCCTGGAAACAAACAAAAACAAAGACACATTTTATCAGAATCTCTGGGATTCCATGAAAGCAGTGTTGAGAGGAAAATTCATAACATTGCATTTACACACCAAAAAAACAGAAAGATCACAAATAGCCTAACATCACAAGACCATTAATATAATTCAGCACATTAACCGATGTAACACCAAAAACCACTGGATATTATTAGACACAGAAAAAGCATTTAATAAAAATCCAGCATCTCTTCTTGATAAAATCCCATGAGCACCCAGGCATTGAAAGAACATTCTTCAGCCGGGCTCGGTGGCTCAGCCTATAATCCCATGCCTTTGGGAGGCTGAGGTGAATGGATTGCCTGAGCCTGCGGGCTCGAGACCCGCCTGGGCAGCGAGACCTCATCTCTACAATAAATCAAAAAATCAGCCGGGCGTGGTAGCACGCGCCTGTAATTCCGGCTACTCGGAAGGCTGAGGCGGAAGGATCGCCGGAGCCCAGCAGGTCGAGGCTGCGGTGGCCGCTCGGCCATTGTACTCCAGTCTGGGTGACAGAGTGAGACTCCAACTCAAAAAAAAAAAAAAAAAAAAAAAGAACATTCTTCAAAACCGTAAGAGTCATCTATGATAAGCCTACAGCCAACATTATGCTCAATGGGCAGAAGTTGGAAGAATTCTCCTTAACAACAGGAACAAGACAAGGATGCCCACTCTCACCTGTCCTATTCAGCATAGTGCCCAAAGTCTTAGCCAAAGCAATCAGGCAAGAGAAGGAAATCAGAAGTATCCAAATAGGAAAAGAAGACGTTAAGCTATCCCTCTTTGTGCACCATATGATTGTATATCTTTAAAACTTTAGGGAGTCTGTCAAAAGCCTCCATGCGGTGATAATCAACTGTGGTAAAGTCTTGAGGTTAAAAAAAAAAAGTGAAAAAGACAATTGCATTTCTATACACCACCAACAAGCAGGAAGATAACCCAATAAAATCACAATCCCATTTACAACAGCCACAAAAAAATGAAATACCTTGATATCCACCTAACCTGAGAAATGAAAGAGCTTTATGATGAGAACTATAAAATGCAGCTCAAAGAAATCAAGAATGACACAAACAAATGAAAAAACTTTCCACAGTCATGGATCAGAAGAATCAATATTGTCAAGATGTCCATCCTAACTAAGGCAATCTACAGATTCAATGCTATACCCATCGAATTATCAACATCATTTTTCTCAGATCTGGAAATGCCAATACAGAAATTCATATGAAAATTAAAAGAGCATAAATAGCCAAAACAATCCTCAGCCAAAGGAAAAAAGTGAGAGGGAACATACATTCAGATTTTAAATTTTATTACAAGGCTACCGTAACCAAAACAATACAGTATTAATACAAGAATAGGGATGTAGACCAAAGGAATAGGACAGAGATTCTGGCAGCAATACCTTGACCTCATAACTAAGTGGTCTTTGACAAAGGTGCCAATAACAAACATTGGGGAAAGGAGATCATGTTTAGTAAATGGTTTTGGGAAAACTGGCCGACCACATGCAGAAGAATAAAACTTGTTGCTCTAAGTGGATCAAATAACTAAACATAAAACTTCAAATTATAAGGATCCTAGAAGAAAATGTAGGAAACACTCTTATGCACATTGGAATAGGCATTTTAAAAGTGCAAAAGACAGTTGCATTTATATACACCAGCAACAAGCAGACAGGGAACCAAATAAAAAGCACAATCCCATTTACAATAGCCACAAAAAATGAAATACCTTGATATCCACCTAACCTGAGCAAGCTACTTCAGTTTCTATGAAAAGCAATGTGGTAATTCCTAAAAGAACTAAAAATTGACCTTCCATATAATCCAACAACCCCTCTCCTGGGTATATACCTGGAGGAACATAAATCATTCTACCAAAAAGACACCAACACACACAAGTTTATTATTGCACTATTCACAATAGCAAAAAAAGGGAATCAACTCTACTGTTCATTGAAAGTAGACTGGATAAAGAAAATGTGGTACATATACATGATGATTATTATGCAACCATAAAGAACAAAATCATGGACTTCACTGCAAACTAGATGGAGTTGGAGACCATCATACTTAGTGATCTACCACCGAAACCAAGAACTGAGCACTACATGTTCTCATTCATAAGTAAGACTTGAACACTAATCACATTAGCATGAGGGTGGGGTCAGCAGTCACTGGGCACTGCTGGGGGAAGGAGGGAGGGAGGGGGCACATAATGACATAAACGGGACCTGATCCTATACCAGTGAGAGCAAGAATCGTAGAAGGCCTGAACTTTACCTGCATGCAGCCTACTTGTATAGTAAATTCTTACTTGTACCCACATCTCTATAATAAAATAAAATTTTTGAAAAGGTATTTTCATGTTCAATTTGTATTTATATTATTAGAATCTTTTAAATGAGACTCCGCGCTTCTATACTGTTAAATCTTCATTATTCAAAATATATGAAAGCTTGATTTATATTGCAAAGGCTCTCCTTTGTACTATTCATATAATAATTACTGAAGAAGTAAAGCACACAGAAAAGTAACATGACAGTTTAGAGTGTGAGAGAGAATTCATGATTGGGAGAACTTTAGCTTAGTTAGTTCACATACCAACTGGTACTAATAAGTGGTTATTATCTATTTGCTCAATTTGAAACAAATGAATTTTGAATGTATAATTTAGCATTTAGAATGCAGTTCCTATATACTACATGATCTTGAAAGAACCAAAATCACCTTTCTGATGAACTAGTTTTATTTGTATTATCCTTTCAATTAGTTGCATATATGCAACAAAAGAAAAGGATATAAAATATTCTTTCCCTGACTCCCCATTAAAATTGGCTAGGGAATTTTTTAAAATACCAGTGTCTGGTCACCAAAAATCCTGACTAAATTGGTTTAAGGCATGAGCCAGGCATGGCTATTTTAAAAATAATTTCTAAATAGATGGTAGTATACAGGGAGGATTGAAAATTCTTTGGACCAGTAGTCAATTGAATGTCACTCACCATTCTCCATATGAGAAGTACTCGTTTTTCAAGATTTTCACCATAAAATACACACATATAATAAATGAAAAGAAGACATTAATTATTAGCCCCATGCTTTAGTCGTCCTTCACCTTTAAACATGCTATTTGTTATCACCTGATTGTTTGGATTTTGTTTGTTTGTCTGTTTTTTCCCAGTACAACAACTTTTCTGGAATTTTATCTGTTGCTGGTCCTATTTCATGACCACCATTGGCATCTTGTGTAATACATTCAGATAAAAGTTAAGTCTTTTAAGGATGTAAGAGATGCAATGTACCAATTTTGTCCATTGGTTTCCAGATTCTTGATTTTTATAATGAACATAGGATCTACCTGGTGATTTTATTTTTAATGGAGGGTTAAAAAATTAAAATGAAGGGAGTTTTTTTTTAATTCTAATAAGTTGAAACAAATATATTCACCAGAAACATTGATTCTATGTCATAAGTTTCAATTTTCTCATAACTGTGGATCTAGAAAATGATTAATGCTGCTTTTTAATTATGATATCTCTTCTTTTCACTACAACTATTATAAAAATATGAATTCACATATATTCAATGACTTTTATATAGCATGCTCTGTTCTTAGATATGGAGTATGAATTAACTATTTTAATTCATATAGTAATATTCTATACAATTTTATATAAATCTACAGTTATGAGCTATACATAAAGATTACACCTAGAGGTCGTGTCATTTGCCTACGTTCACTCATTTCCTAAGCGATGAGACTGGAAATGGAAGCTCAACAGCAAAATTTAAGGTCGACATTCTTAGCCTATAGATTGATGTACCTTGTGTTTAAACTTTATTAGGACTTTATGTTGTATCTCTAATAAAACTGCAATATGGACCAAAAAAATCCTGAATTAGAGAATTTAAGAAACTTACCTGAGTCAAACAGCTAATAAGTGAAAAGCTAAGATTTCTGCCAACATATGAAAAACTGAATTTCATTGCATATTCTACCACACCATAAAATAAATTACCTTATAAATACTTATTAAAATTAGGTTAAATGTATTTTCTAGTAACAACTTCTTGAAGATAAAACTACTTTTATAAAATAATCTGTTGCTTAAGATATGCACATTTGTTTATTCTATGGTGTCATATAATTATGAATAAGCCTTGACAAATAGGCTTGGCATTTAAAAATAGATAAAATTTAATGTAGTATACACATATATTAATTTATTTGATTTAAATAACATCCAGAAGTCAAATGCTCCTGAAGTGAGAACATTGTTATATATATTGACTTTGGTAATATTTACTATTCAGAATGTTTAAAATCCCAAAATATTTTTCTAGATTCAAGTTATGTTAAATTTTCTTAATTGTCAATTAATAATACATGCAAAAAAACCATATTTATTTGATTTTGTACCACTTTATTCTCAAAAATAAATATTTTTATTTCAGTAGGCAGCATTGCCCTTGAAGTAGCAATTTATAACTAATAAGTAGTAAATGACTTCTGGAGATGCATTTTCCAAATACTGGAATGCAGGCTTATCTAAATTTCATACTACTTATAAGATATTGGTGTGGTTTCCCATAGGTATTTGCTGTAGACTTTGACATATAATTATTCGAGTGAAAATTGTCTATTTTTTCATATATACCTATATACAAAGTAAAACTCTATTATTTATCTATATACACACATATGATATAAAAGTATAATGCATTAAGTTAAAAATTACTTTGTAATTTGTCTTTCAAAATAAACTATTATTAACTCTAATCAATGTTATATAGCATGTCATTATGGTGCATTAAGTTCAGATTTTTATAGAAGAACTCAACAAAACATAATAGCAATGGCATTTGGAGAAATGATACCACTTCAGACAAAATACACATATCACATCAACTAAGAAAAAATTCCTATCACATAGTCAAAATAGTTGTTAAAACACGTAACATTCTCATTTCCTCCATTTTGCTGTTAAATACATCTCCCAATGTGCTAGGATTTGCCCTCACCAGTATCTGTGTTTTCTAAATTAGTGAATTGTCCTTCCTTCTACCTAGATGCTCAAGCCAGAAATTGAGGTCATCCTTAACTACTGTCTCTTTCAACCTGTATCACATCACTCACCATATATTACTGATTTTACCTCTTTAATATTTGAGTCTTTCAACTTCCGTCATTTCAGTGTTACTATCCTGGTATAGGATCCCACTTTCCTTTTCCTAAATTAATAGGCAATCTCCTAAAGAGTGTGCCTGCCTCAGCAAGCAAACTCTATTATCAGTTCTATAATCACTTCTGCCAAAGTGAGGTCCCTCAATCATTTTTATAACTCTTCCCAGTTAAAATCATCAATTTCCCTCCATTGTCCTCAAGATAATATCAACCACTCTAACATAGCAGTGTTTTCCACACCTGTATGTCTCAACATAGACAGTAGCACTTCCCAAGAATAGATTTGGAAAAGCATAGCAGTATTTTCTCATAGCACAATGTCTGGGTGTAAAAATGGCATTTATTATCTGGAAGTCAAGGATGCTAACTATCTTGCTATGGATAGGACAATACCATAAAATGAAGAATTATCCATCCCAAAAGCCAACGGAGCCACCATTGAGATACACCAATGTGTTGATCATGATCACCTTCTCATATCAACCTAATCTTTTAATATGTATAACCCTTATACATACATACACACACACCACAACCATGCCACACAAAAACATGCACACACACACACACCTTAAACTACTTGTTTAGACTATTTTAATTTCCTAAATGTGCCACAAGTATTGCTTTTCTGTAACACCTATGTTTTTAGGGTTATGATATAATTTATTATAGTTCATTTTTTTGACTATTTCAGGATTACAAGATGCCTCAACACTAACATCACAGTGCTCAACACAATAATTTTTACCTCGTTAGAGCACTTAATAAAGTTTATATGTTGAAGAAATGAGTCTATTCATTTGTTTGGTGTGTCAGTTTTATCTCTTCCCTTTACTTAAAGTACAGGAAACATCTTTCTAATTTTGGAAGTCATAAAATTGTCAATCAGATTCAAGTGGTATTTGACAAGAAGGAATCCACAGACATTGATGAACACTATTTGTTCATGTAATTTTGCCATCTCCTTTGTAAACGTAATCAATTTTAGTCAATGAGTTATACAATTTAATTTATTTAATTTTACATGTTTTTAAAATTTTAATTGACAAATATAAATTATATATACTTGTTATGTAAGAGCTGACTTTTTTTTTTTTTGAGTTGGAGTTTCGCTTGTCACCTAGGCTGACGTACAGTGGTACGCTCACAGCTACCACAGCCTCGACTTGCTGGATTCAGGCAATCCTACTGCCTCAGTCTTCCAAGTAACTGGAACTATAGGCACGCACCACCACATCCAGCCGATTTTTTGATTTACTGTAAAGATGAGGTCTAGTCAAGTTGCTGGCCAAGTTGTCCAAGCTGGTCTCGAACCCATGGGTTCAGGCAATCCTCTCACTTCGACCTCCCAAAGTGCTGGGATTATAGGCGTGTGTCACAAAATCTGATGTTTTAAAATGCGCATACATTATGATGAAATGACTAAATCAAGCTAATTAACATATGCATTAATTCACATACTTATCTTTTTGTGGTGTGAACACAAAATGTACTATTTTAGGGATTTTCAAAAATTTAATTTTATACCTATAGCATTGTGATTGAATAGAAAATTGAGAGCATAAGAATTTTGCTAAGAAACCAATCACTTTTGTATTTTTTTTGAAAGCATTGAGGTCAGAGCTGACTGGAAACAAAAGGAAAAAACACATTGCTCCTGATCTCATTGAGCTTAGGTTACACTTAGATGGTAATTACATAGGAGATAATCACTGATGATGAATGGTGGTCACCAAACAGTTCAAATAAATATTGACAATGAGAGGAAAATTAAGGCCGTAGTATGATTTCTAACCTCAGGAATACATTTTTAAGAAGATGTAAGTTTTGGCATCTCTAACACACGGTATAGAAAGGATTTTTCTTTATTTTACATATTGTCCTTAGAGGTATAAATAACTGATCTAGCATATTTGTCTTCAAAACACTTTGGATGAAATTAAATTTGCTTCATAAGAATAGATCAATGAAAAAATAGATCAATGCATGTAACAAAATAGCACCTAAGGAGTTGTAGTTTAAACACTAACAAAATATACTAAATACTAGTACTCAGAGCTTACTAATACTTAAAGACATTAACTTATAATTTTACTTATTTATTTTATTTATTCTTTTGTTTTTGAGTTGGAGTCTTACTCTGTCGCCCAGACTGGAGTGCAGTGGCTGCTCCCAACCACCGCAGCCTCAACCTGCTGGGCTCTGACAATCCTTCTACCTCATCCTTCCAAGTAGCTGGAACTACAGGTGTGCGCAGGGTTCGAGATCTGCCTGGGCAACTTGGCGAGACCTCATCTCTACAATAAATCAAAAAATCAGCCGGTT
>NW_007059820.1:432176-446180 GCF_000164805.1 Carlito syrichta
TTGGAAGGCTGAGGCAGAAGGATCGCCGGATCCCAGCGGGTGGAGGCTGCGGTGGCCAGGAGCGGCCACTGCACTCCGGTTTGGGCGACAGAGTGAGACTCCAACTCAAAAAAATAAAAAATAAAAAAGAGAAATAAAAAGAATAACTTTGTAGTGAAGAAAATTGACAAATGTCAGTTGATCAAGGTTAATCTCAACAGTCATAGGTCACATTGATAGTATATACTTTTGACGTGATTTGATAAAGAAAGGCATTTTACCTCTGATTTTCTCCCTAAAGCCTGAAGCCACATCTAATTATATATTTAAAAAAAATCAGGCAAACTCAAAATGAGAAATACTCTTAAAAATATTTGATCAGCCAGGCGAGGTGGCTCACGCCTGTAATCCCAGCACTTTGGGAGGCAGAGGTGAAAGGATTCCCTGAGCCCAGTTCAAGACCAGTCTGGGCAACATGGCAAGACCTTGTCTCTACAATAAATCAAAAAATTAGCCAGATGTGGTGGTGTATTCCTGTAATTCCAGCTACTTGGAAGGCTGAGGTGGAAGAATCGCCTGAGTCCAGTGGGTTGAGGCTGCAGTTGCCATGAGCGTGCCACTGCACTCCAGCCTGGCAACAGAGTGAGACTCCAACTCAAAAAAACAAAACGAAGCAAAAATTGACCAGAAGTTCTCAAGACTGTTAAGATCATCAAAAACAAGAAAAGTGTGAGAAACTGTCACAATGTAGAGTAGCCTAAAATTTGCATGATAACTAAATGTAATGTAGTATTCTGCATGCTATCTACGAGCATGATAAGGATTTTTGAGGTAAAAACTAAATAATCTGAATAAAATATGGATCCTAGTTAGTAATTGTGACATCTGTACCATACTAATATAAATTGTTAACAATATAGGAAATGGTATAAAGTTTATGGAACACTTCACTATTTTCTGCTTTTCTGAAAATGCAAAACTATTTGGATTAGTTGCTAGGCTTCCAAATAGAGCATCCCAGACTTGAAGGTTTAAAAGAACAGAAATTTATTCTCTCACAGATCTGTAATGCAGAAATCCAAAATCAAGGTATTGACAGGGCCATACTTTCTTCAGAGTCTTTAGGGAGAAGATCTTTCTTTGCTTCTTCCAGTTTATGTTGGCTAGCATTCTTGGTTTGTCACAGCATAGCTCCAATCTCTGTATCTATCTGTTAAATGGTCATTTGCTCCCTCTGAATCTTACTGATCTACCCTCTTTAGGAGTCTGTGCCCAGCTAGATATGGTGGCTTACTCCTATAATCCCAGCACTTTGGTATGCTGAAGTGAGAGGATTGCCTGAGTCCAGGGATTCGAGACCATCCTGGACACTTGGCAAGACCTCATCTCTACAATAAATTAAAAATGAGCTGGACATGGTGGTGCATGCCTGTAGTTCCAGCTACTTGGAAGGCTGAGGTGGAAGGATCACCTAAGACCAACAGGTCGAGACTGCAGTGGCCGTGAGCCTGCCTCTGCACTCCAGCCTCGGCGACAGAGTGAGACTCTGACTCAAAATAAAAAAGAGAGACTGTGTCCATATTTCCCTCTTACAAGGGCACCAGTCATATTGGATTAGGATCCACTCTAATGGCATCATCTTAGCTAATTATAGTGCATCTCTGACACACATTATTTCCACATTAAGTCACATCCTGAGGTTTGAGGGGTAGGACTTCAACATATACTTTTAGAGGATACGATTCATCCCATATCACTACTTAAATCACTAAATAAAATGTCTATTTTTGAAAAGAAACTTTTCCTCTCTAAACATATACAATAATTCTTACCTATTTTCTTCTAATACTTTTTCTGTTTTGTTTTTGACATCTAAGAGTACAGCATAAAGTATGATATATTAATTTATTTCCCTTATTGATTCAGATTTGTCCAAAGTCTTTATACTCAGTATTCCATTATATTCTTTGGTAATGGTTAGTGATTTGAGGGGAGATTGGAGAATTGGTTATGGTCTATTTTTAATATGCTGCTGATTTTGTTTTGCAAATGATTAAATTGCTAGCCTTCATAGGTGCAAATGAATAAATAGGCTAGTCAGTCCTTCATCTATTTATTGATTTTAATAATCAATGTTTGCTTGCTGGCTATGAGATTTACTGATTTTTCTATTGTCCTACTCATTATTCTCTGATTTATTTTAATACTTCCTTCAGCCATTATTTTATTTTATTGTGCTTTTTCTAAATTCATACCACATGCTTAATTCATTAATTTGCATGTATCCATTTTTAAGATATAGCTATCTTTTTTTTTTTTTTTTTGAGTCGGAGTCTCACTCTGTTGCCCAGACAGGCTGAGCCACCAGGCCCGGAAAGATATAACTATCTTTTAGCTCTATTATATGCCACGTATTCTTTTTATTTATATATATATTTAATTTTAGAGCTATGAGGTACATGAGAGGATTTACTATATAATTAAATAACATACAAGTGAAGTTTGGGATTGTAGCGGGCCCTCTCTCCCCCGATACTAGACCTGGGACGCAGTATGATGCTGTATGCCCCTTATCCCTCCTCTCACCCTCCCTTCTTTAGCAGTGTTGAGCTTCTGTTATTCCCACTTTTGTGCTCCTGTTATCAGTGATCATGGCCCACTTATGAGTGAGAAAATGCAGCATTCAGTTTTTTTGGTTCTCTGATAGTTTACTTAGCATAATGGCTTCCAGATGCTTTCATGTTGCTGCAGAGGACATGATTTTTTTCTTCTTTACAGTTACATAATGTTCCATCATGTTTATGTACAATTTTTTTTTATCTAGTCCACTTTCAATGGGTATTGGTGTTGGTTCCATGTTTTTGTTATTAAAAGTGCTACAATGAACATATGTGTGAAGGTGTCTTTTTGGTAGAACAATTTATGTTTCTCTGGGTATATTCCCAGAAGTGGGATTGCTAGGTCATATAGAAGCTCTATTTTTAGTCTTTGAGAAAATGCAACACTGCTTTCCACAAAGGTTGAAGCAGTTTACATTCCTACCAACAATGTAAAAGCATTCCCTTTTCTCTACACTCATGCCGGCATTTGCTGCTTTTTGACTTTTTAATAATAGTTATTCTCACCATTGGTAGGTAGTATCTTATTGTAGTTTTGATTTGCATTTCTCTGATTAGTGAGACAGCATTTTTTCGTATATTTGTTGGCTGCTTGTATGCCTTCCTTTCAGATATGTCTGTACATGTCCTCTAACCACTTTTTAACTTTTTTTTCCTGTTAATTTGTTTGAATTCTTTGTAGAATCTGATTATTAGGCCTTTGTCAGATGCATAGCTTGCAAATATTTTTTCCCATTGTGGTTGATCTCTTTACTCTCTTGATGGTTTATTTTCCTGTGCAAAAATTTTTAATTTGATAAGGTCCCACCTGTCAATGTTAGTTTTTGCTCCATTTGCTTTTAAGGACTTGTTTTAGTCACATATTATAATATTCTGCTATTTTTATGTCCTCTATTTCAAAATATTTTAATGAAATAATACTAAATATTTGGATATGAGCTTTTTGTGTTCTATTTTGTGATTTCTCTTTAACTAATGATAAATGCTCTTTAAGAATTGAGATTTCCTTTTGTTCAGTGTACAAATGGAAAGAAGATACATTATCTATATTCAGAGTAGAGGCTGTATACAGATATTTCTAACACATTAATTATTTTATTAAGTCTTTTATTTCCTAAATCATCTTGTTTCCGTTCTTCTGATGCTTTGCAAGATGCTGACAAACTGGCTACTGGAACCTGGAACTGATGAAGCACCCAGCTGTGGGACACAAAATTCCCATGGAGCTAGAACGGGCCATCATAAGCTGTGTTTTATCAGAAACACTCAATCATATGTTCAAGTGGGACAACAAAAATCTTTTCATTCTAAGATTAATATGATATATTTGAAATAAATTACTAGGAAGAAAAAGATTATGAAAATACTAAACATGCAAGGCCCCCAATCCCTCCATCATTTATCATAATTGCACTCTTCTTCAGTTCACAACTGTGCTCACCTAATAATCTCTTTCCTCCTCTGAAATTGCAGGAAATGCTATGATTATGTCATGAATGGACTATATCAACACGAGGGTATGCACTGGAAACAGATAACGACTGCTTGTCCCATTCAGAGCTGCTTTGGAAGACAGTGTCAAGGCCAGATCCTCCCATGAGTAGTGCATCTTTTGACACTGTCAAGAAGAAAATTAACTTCCACTTCCTGAAGAAAGGATTGTCAAACAATTTATGGAGATATATTAAAACCACTAACATAAATAATCACTATTTGGAGGAGATATTCTGAGGTTATGCAGATATCCTGTTTCTCTTTAAGGCATCTGCTACTAATTTCATCAATAAATAATGCTGGCAATAAATATTATTTATTCTAATATTCTAATGGTGATTTTCTATTTTTCTCATCATTTCTATATTTATTAATTGGAATCATTGTGTAATCAACAACATTCCATTCCCCAATTTATTTATTCATTCAATAATTTATATCAGTATGATCTTATTCATATTTTATTTGAGCGTTTCAACCAATAACATCAGGTTTTTTGTTGTTTTTGCACAAATTTTTCTGGCTTTGACTATTGTAAGCTCTTTCTGGTTCACTCCTATATTCTTCTGATATACCTTATAGAGTTTTGTTTTGTGTTGTTTTGCATATGTTTGTTTACCACCTCATTCTTTCTGCTACCACAAAATGCTCTACTAATGAGGGAGGAGATAGCTAGAGAAAAGCTAGGCAGACAGACAGAGTAGGTCCCCCAGTAACAAAGTAGCAAAACTTCCTGCAGGCCTCTCAGACTGATACACTCACATTGGTAAACAAACCTCTCAAGCTAGAACTTCAGTACTCGTTGCTGGATAGACACACAACCAATCAGCTCACTGCTAAGTGCCAACCAATCAGCTCACCATTAGGACCCTACCTCCTGCTGATTGGTCCTTAGTACCAACCAATCAGCTCAGTTAGTGCTGACCAGTCAGCTAGCTGATTGGTCTTAGGGTTATATAAGCAGCCGGTTTCAGATCCATATTGGCAACCCCCTTGGGTCTCCTTCTACTCTGGCAGCTTTTCACCCTTTCAGTAAATCTCGCTTTCTCAACTTCCGGCTGTCTGTGTCCCTCATTCCTCTTGGGCGGATACAAGAACCCAGACCTGAAGAGTTGCAGAATAACTGCAGAAGATCATTGGAGCCAAAGAGTTTTGCATCCTGGATGCTGGGTTGCCAGCTGATGGAGCTGGCTGAACGGGAGAGCTGTGGGCAGAAGATGGAACTCTGAAGCTGAAACACTTCTGGGGGTTGGCTTGCCAGCCCACCAAATCAGGAACATTCTCAGGGCTTGGCTTGTCAACCATTAGAGCCAACACTCCTGGGGCTAGGCTTGCTGAACCACTGAGTTGACACTCTTGGAGTGCAGGCTGATTGATAAAACCCATATCGCCGAGACCTCATCTCTACAATAAATCAAAAAAATTAGCCAGGCATGGTAGGGCATGCCTGTAGTTCCAGCTACTTAGAAGGCTGAGGCGGAAGGATCGCCGGAGCCCAGCAGGTCGAGGCTCCGGTGACCAGGAGCGTGCCACTGCACTCCAGTCTGGGTGATAGAGTGAGACTCCAACTCAAAAAAAAAAAAAAAATCCATATCACTATGTGTTTTCTGGATGCAGGTTTTTCTCCAGTGGTTTCTAGTCTCTTTTGATTGGCTAAAGGTACATTGAAAAAAAGATTTAGTTGCCAGGTGTTCTTCTTGCTATGGAGGTATCACTGTATCCAGGACATTTCAACTTACAGAATTAGAAAATATATGTGTGTCTACTCATCTGTTTGTATACACATAATTTTATGTATTACTTAGCTCCTACTACATTAAAATAAACATGAGTTCACACTGTTATTTCTGATTCCAGACTAACAACACAGAGCTTATGCTAGCATTCACCTCTCTTTCTTTCTGAGACAGATACCTAACTCTCATTATTTATAATATACATTTACATTATGTCCATGGCTAGAATACAGGTAAAGTAGTTTCAGAATTGCTCCCTAATACCATTGTGAGAAATGAGTTTTCCAACCAGAGTACTGTGCTTTTTCACAGTTCTTTTTGGTTTGGTTCTTATATTATCGAACCAAAACACAGTTTTACAAAGGTTTTTTTTAGCGTTTTTCTTCCCACTGCCTTCAGAATCACCACCTATATCTCTAACAGCCAGGTAGAGTTGTTATAGGCCATGTTCCAGCTTGGATTTCTTCAACATTCTGATTGATTTTTAAAAACTGTAGGTAGGCTGGACATCTCAGCAGAGGTGAGAGGATTGCCTGAGTCCAAGGGTTCAAGACCAACCTGGACAACTTGGTGAGACCTTGTCTCTACAATAAATAAATAAATAAATTAGTTGTGTGGTAGCCTGGTAGCATGTGCCTGTAGTTCCAGCTACTTGGAAGACTGAAGTGGAAGGATTGCCTGAGCCCAGCAGGTCGAGGCTGCAGTGGCAATGAGTGTGCCACTGTATTCCAGCCTGGGTGACAGAGTGAAACTCCAACTCAAAAATAAAATAAAATAAAAACCTCAGGTAGTAAAATGTAATTTTTGTGGGTTATATTTTTGTGAGTTTGACAAATGTAAAAAGCTATGAATTTGCTATTGTAGTACCATGCATAGCAGTTCCATCACATCAAAATATTTCTTATTTTGCTCCCTTTTTCTTCTGATTCTTTTAAACTCTCTTTCTGATTTTATCTGATGTACTATATATGTTACTTGCCCACAGAGTCTATTTGCCTTTGTACTACTTTCAATTTTGTGTTTATTTCTATTTTGTTCTTTTTTAGGGGGGAGGGATACAATTATCCTGAATTATGTCATTTAAAAAATTTTATCCTCCCCTGCTGTCTATCAACCACTTCTGCAGTTCAACTTCATGAACCTCTTTCATTGTGATGATTGCTTTACTAAACAATTTTAAATTGGTGGGGAAACGTCTTTTCACTTCTCACCTGCAGAATGGCAGTATATTTCTGGTTATTGCCTTTTGCTGGTAAACAAAGTTTTCTTATATTTTATCCTCTTTAACTATATTTATCGAAATGTTGTGTTACTTCTTTTTAATGACTCATTATTGAATGTCTGGCTAATCTTTTCAGCCTTCCCACACAATGTTTCTTTGCTCTGCAGATGTTCCAGTGTAACATTCCTGAAAGATTCATTTCCACAGTTCAAAGGACCTCTTTTTTGTCAGCTGCCACAAAAACAAACTGCAACTTGAAAGTATGACTTATATGTGCGATGTTTACTGAAATCTCCCTCCCATTCCCCTGTGAAATAAATTGATTTGCAGTGGTTTCTGCCACTTCACATTCCCTCTCATTCCATTGATGAAGCCCTTCAGTCTATATTTCCTACCATCAATACGTACATTTCTGAACTGGACATTGGTGACCATACCTGTAATCTCAGCCACTTGGAAGGCTGAAGAGGGAAGATCACTTGAGGCCAGGAGTTTGAGATCAAAACAACATAGCAAGACCCTATCCCCCAAAAAAGCCAAAAGCAAAAAACACAGTTGAAAGCATCACTCATCACTTGAGTCCAGAAATTCAAGCCTGCGATGAGCTATGATCTTGTCACTGTACTTCAGCCTTGATGACAGAGCGAAATCAACCCCTCCAAGAGAGAAATGCATTTCTGGTGGCACTTTATCAGTTTTCAGTTATCTTTTCGCAGATTCAGCACTTTCCTGTAGACAACTCCCAAATTTAATTTTGCAAAAATAAGGCTTGGATTTTCATTGTGTATTCACCACATTATTACTGAGTAGCATATAGAAGAATAAAGGAGAGATATTAAAATGTTCAGCCATATGCATTTTGAAGATGGATCCATAGGTACTTAAAATAAGTTCATGAAGGACACTGGATGGCATTCTATTAATTTAATTTAGAAGTTGCTTTACTTTAAAAAATTGAGATACAATTTGAATGCTACAAAATCCAGCCATTTAAATATTATAATGTATGGCTATATAGTATATGAGGGGGGGGCCACATAATTTGGAATATTTTTTAGAGTGAAGGCTCCTTGTAGTACAGGTATAGACCACTAGGTAAGTGTTCTAGGAACCCATCAGCATCACTATACCAGCTAGCATTGTTGTGAGAGGCTGTGTTCAGCTTCAGTGAAAGTTTTTAGAGATTCTTTTAAGTGTTTGACCATTTCATGGTAGATGATTTATAAGTGAACCTGCCCACACCACTCTGAGGGTTCAGCAGTTCTTGACCAAAAATGGCATCACCACCCTCTGTCCCCCACCATCCCTATTCACCAAATTTCACCCTCAGCAATCTTTTGTTTGTTTGTTTCCCCCATTAAAAAAAAATCCTCAACCGGGTTCGGTAGCTCAACCTGTAATCCCGCGCCTTTGGGAGGCTGAGGTGAGTGGATTGCCTGACCCCGCAGGTTTGAGACCCGCCTGGGCAGCGAGACCTCATCTCTACAATAAATCAAAAAATCAGCCGGGCGTGGTAACGCATGCCTGTAGTCCCAGCTACTTGAAGGCTGAGGCGGAAGGATCGCCAGAGCCCAGCAGGCAAGGCTGCGGTGGCTGGGAGTGGCCACTGCACTCCAGTCTGGGCAACAGAGTGAGACTCCAACTCAAAAAAAAAAAAAATCCTCAAAGGGAAACATTTTGCTGATGTGGAAAAGGTGAAACAAACAAACAAATGGCAGAATCACTAAAAGGTATCAATATCAATGCGTTCAAAAACAGTTTTGAGCGGTGGAAAAAAGCATCTTAATATGTGTACTGCATCAGAGAGTTCTTTGAAGGTGACTGATGATTGAACATGTAAGAACAAGGACAAGGAGAGTTCCAGAAAGATGACAATGGCATAGGTGGACTTGTGAGATTCCCCGAATGTGAGTTCCCAAAAATACTCTTACTTTTCTTCCCCAACCCTCTGGCCCACCGCCAGCTGCACTGGTCTGAGGCCCAGGGACCTTCAGTCCCACTCAGTGCCGGATATTGCAGCCCTGGCTGCTGCTGCTCCACTATATGTGTAATTCCCACCTGCGTGGGAGTCTCGGGTCTTGACTCCCTTCCTGGCTACATCGTCTCACCCAGCACCCAGCACCAAGCCGCCAGTCACCCAGAGAGACTCTGGGTGCCTACCCCTAAGAGATACCGGTCCCATTTCCGGTTGAAGTACCCTGTGAGGGGTCCAGGACCACCCTCACTGCTCACCGCCTGCCCTTTGGAGCTTTGGAGCTCTGGCTAAGGTACTCAGCATGTGACCCCATGCTTTTGTAAGGGAACAGCATATCTTAATGAGGTGCTGATCAGAGTCTCTCAGCTCCAGAGGAGGGAACTCCCAACCCCCTCCTCCACCCCAGCCTGCTGGTGGCACCCCAGATCCAGCACCCAGCTGTGCAGCTGATCCCCGGTGCCTCCCACAACACCACAGTCCACCATAGTGGGTTAAACAGGGACCCAGACGAGCAGAGAGAAAAGATCCACGAAAGTGAAACTGCCATCTCGGCCATTCTCCAGGCAAAGATTTGCAATGTCCCACCCACCTTCCACCAGCCTCCACCTCGGTTCCTAAGGTAACATTGCTAAACAGGAGACAAAGCCCCTCCCCTACACTGAATCAGACAAAAGCAACTAAGCAACACAGACCTCCCAGGCAGCAGGCCAAAAAAAAAACCCAAACTGTGAGTAAATCCAGCTGCCTGCAATGAGAACAGAGGGGAGAGGCTGGAGATCAGAGCTGTAGAGACCTTAGAAACTCAGGAAAGATTCCAGAGCTAGTCTGATCTCTTATTTTGACTTTTGATTTTATCATTTTGTCTGTTTATTTGCTCACTTTTGTTTGCTTTCTGACTTACACTGTCTGTTTCATGATTTTATTGGTCTGTCTCTGTGTAGCTACCAGTATTCTTTAGAGAATTTTTCTTGTGTGTTTTTTATACTTCTCTCTGGCCTTGTGTCTCTTTTTCACATGTTAGCTGGCATGTATGTCCGTTTTCCCTCTCACTCTTCTCTCTTTCTAACTTCCTATTGATTCTCCCTTCCTCCATTATTTTCCTCTTTTGTACCTCCTTTTATTCCAGGGACCAAACCTACATCCCGCTGCACAGACAGATTGTAAGGCAGTGGGAAATAGGTTCCAGTGTGCTCATACACCTGTTGGTGGATGCTGGAATCAGCATATAGATTCTGAATCACAGCTTCCCTTTCAATTAAACTTCAAACTGCAAAAAAAGTACAGCCTGCAGCCCACACTCCAACCTCAAAAGTAAACAAAGCCAGAGAACCCTCATAAGGAAGAACAGGAGATTGCACAAGTGAAACAAAAGGAACCTCACCTTCCCTGAAAAATAGAATTTAAAGAAGGGGAGGGAAAGGGGGAGAGAGAGAAAAGTATACACAAATGAAGAATAACCAAAAGAAGAATATGGTTCTCCCCCAGACCCCTGGGAGGGCAGACACTGAGAAAACTGACTTCACAATGCAAACAATGAAGAGCCCCCAGAATGACTGGTCTCAAACTACAACCTAGATATCAAGACATTAATGGAGAGATTAAAAAGAATTGAGGAGAGACAAGAAGAAACTAGGAAGGAGCTGACATCTGAGATAACATTAATAAAGAATACTGTGAATGAAATAAATAGCAAACTGATAAACATGGAAAGCAGAGTTACCCAAACAGAAGAAAGAATCTCAGAGATTGAGGATGAAAATATAGAACTAACCCAAACTGTTAACACAGAAAACAAGCTCAAAAAGACAGAACAAAACCTTCAAGAGATGAGCAATTACTTCAAGAGACCAAGCCTGAGAGTAATTAGCGTTCCTGAAGCAGAAAGAGAGACAGAGACCACACTGGAACAAACATTCCATGAGATCATTCAAGAAAACTTCTCTTATTTAATCAATGATGCAAAAACTCAAACAAGAGATTCGGAGAACCCCTGCAAGACACCAAATGAGAAGACAAACTCCTAGACACATAATAATTCACCTAAACAAAGTAGGCATAAAAGAAAAAATCCTAAAGGTAGCAAGAGAAAAAGGCCACATCACCTACCATGGAAGACCAATTAGAATAGCAGCAGATTTATCTACAGAAAACCTGTAGGCTAGGAGAGCTTGGAGACCTATCTTCAAACTCCTAAAAGATAAACAATTTCAGCCAAGAATAACCTATCCAGCCAAGTTAAGCTTCATCAATGAGGGAGAATTGAAATCTTTCCCAGATATCCAATCCCTAAGAACTTATGCTGCCACCATGCCACCTCTCATGAAACACTTAAGAAAGTAAAAAACACAGAAGAAAAGGAAAAAAGAACAATGTTCTTCACAAGAGTACAGGAAAAAGAATAAAATACACATGAGCCAACCCCAAAACCAAAAGAAAGACAAAAAAACCAAGTGGAAGAGCAACAACTCTATAAGAACTCTATGATAGGGATGAACTCTCACATTTCAATAATTAGCCTGAATGTGATTGGACTAAACACACCACTGAAAAGACATAGAATGGCAAAATGGATAAAATATCACCAGGCAACAATATACTGCCTTCAAGAGACCCATCTCATTAGAAAGGACATGCACAGACTCAAAGTAAGAAGATGGGAAACAAATTTTCAGGCAAATGGAACACAAAAGAAAGGAGGAATCATGATCTTAATTTCAGACAAAATACCATTTAAACTCTCAAACATTAAAAAAGATAGAGAGGGCCACTACATAATGATAAAAGTTCACTCCACCAACAAGAAATATCTGTCCTAAACATATACACACCCAATATAAGTACGCCAACTTTCATAAAGCAAGTTCTAGGAAAACTAAAGAAAGATATTGACTCTAACACCATCATATCTGGGGACTTTAATACTCCACTCACAACCCTAGACAGATCATCAGGACAAAAAATCAACAATGAGATCTGGAACCTCAACGTGACTCTTGACCAAATGGACTTAATTGATACCTACAAAACATTCCATCCAAAGACCACAGAATACACATTCTACTCATCACTGCATGGAATGTATTCTAAGATTGACCACATAATTGGCCACAAATCAAGCATAAGCAAATTTAAAAGGACTGAAATTTTACCATGAAACTTCTCAGACCACAGTGCAATAAAAATAAACATTAACAAAACAAGGTCCCCCCAAAACCCACAAAGACATGGACACTAAACAGCATGATGCTAAACAACTCCTGGTTTAATGATGAAATAAAAACAGAGATCAAGCCGGGCTCAGTGGCTCAGCCTGTAATCCTATGCCTTGGGAGGCTGAGGTGAGTGGATTGCCTGAACCTGCGGGATCGAGACCCACCTGGGTGGGCGAGACCTCATCTCTACAATAAATCAAAAGATTAACTGGGTATGGTCGCATGCACCTGTACTTCCAGCTCCTTGGAAGGCTGAGGTGGAAGGATCGCCAGAGCCCAGCAGGTTGAGGTTGTGGTGGCTGGGAGTGGCCACTGCACTCCAGTCTGGGTGACAGAGTGAGACTCCAACTAAAAAAAAAAAAGAGAGAAAGAGGGATCAAAATATATCTGGAAACAAATGAAAATGAAGAAACATCTTACCAAAATCTCTTGGACGCCATGAAAGCTGTAGTAAGAGGGCAATTTATATCCCTACAAACACACATGAAGAAAATGGAAGGATCACAAATTAACAGCCTAACAAGGCACCTAAGGAAGCTAGAAAAGCAAGATGACAAAAACCCTAATTTCAGCAGAAGAATCCAGATCACCAAAATAAAAGCCCAAATCTAGGACATAGAAGACAAAAAGATAGTACGAAAAATCAATGAAACAAAAAGCTGTTTCTTTGAAAGGATAAACAAGATTGATGGTCCCCTAGTTAGACTGACCAAGAAAAAGAGAGAAAAAATCCAAATAAGCACAATCAGAAACACAAAAGATGAAGTCACATCTAACCATGAAGAAATACAAAAAATCATTAGAGACTACTATGTACAATAAACACACTTGAAAACCTTAAGGAAATGGAGGACTTTCTGACATCACACAACCTGCATAGGTAGGAAAAAGAAGAAATTGAGACCCTAAATGGGCTAATAATAATCAAGGAAATTGACTACATAAGAAGAAAACTACCTACAAAAAAAAAAAGCCCTGGTCCAGGTGGCTTTCCAGCAGAATTCTACAAAACATTTAAGGAGGAGCTGAAATCAATCCTACTGAAGGTCTTCCAGGTGACTGAAAAAGATGGAACTCTCCCCAAATCATTTTATGAAACTAACATCACATTTATACCCAAGCCAGGTAAAGAGCCAGCAAAGAAAGGGAACTACAGGCCAATATCTTTGATGAACATAGATGCTAAAATTCTCAACAAGATCCTAGCAAACTGGATTCAACAACACATCTCAAAAATCATCCATCATGACCAAGTAGGCTTCATAGCTGGGATGCAAGTCTGGTTCAACATTTGTAAAACCGTAAATGTAATTAAATACATGAACAGATGTCAAAACAAAAACCACAAGATTATATCATTAGATGCAGAAAAAGCATTTGATAAAATCCAGCACCCCTGCTTGATAAAAAACCTCGAGTATCTAGGCATACAGGGAACATACCTCAAAATAGTAAAAGGTATCTATGAGAAACTCACAGCCAGCATACTCCTAAACAGACAAAAATTGGAACCATTTCCCCTGAAAACTGGAACAAGACAAGGATGCCCACTCTCTCCCCTCCCGTTCAACATAGTATTGGAAGTCCTGGCTAAAGCAATCAGAGAAGAGGAGGCAATCAGAGGTATTCAAATAGGAAAAGAGGAAGTCAAGTTATCTCTCTATGCAGATGACATGGTTGTGTACCTTGAAAACCCAAGAGAATCTGTCAAAAAACCTCCTTACACTGATAAAGGCCTTTGGCAAAGTCTCAGGATATAAAATAAAGA
>NW_007059820.1:446673-447852 GCF_000164805.1 Carlito syrichta
AAAAAAAAAAAAAAAAAAAAACAAAGTGGGTGGTATCATATTACCAGACTTCATACTTTACTATAAAGCTACAATCATGAAAACAGTTTCGTATTGATATAAGAACAGGCATATAGATCAATGAAATAGAATTGAAATTCCAGAAGCAAAACCTCAATTTCTCAACCAACTCATCTTCGACAAAGCCTCCACCACCTACCACTGGGGAGAGGAGAACCTATTCAGTGAATGGTGCTGGGAAAACTGGCTGACCACATGCAGAAGATTCAAACAGGACCCCTATCTATCCCCATGCACAAAAATTAGCTCTAAATTGATCAGAGACCTAAATGTAAAACCTCAAACCATAAGAACCTTGGAAAATGAAGGACATACCCTCATGGAAATTGGAACTGGCATCCAATTCCTGAACAAAACACAAAACCCAGAGGCCATAAGAGAGAAGATAGACAAGTGGGACCTCCTTAAACTGACAAGCTTCTGCAAAGCCAAAGAAACCATCAAGAGAGCAGGGAGACAGCCTACAGACTAGGAAAAAGTGTTTGCCAACTCCAGGTCTGACAAAGGCTTAACATCTTGGATCTACAAGGAACTCAAACATGCTGAAAAGAAAAAAGAACAAACAGCCCCAGTATAAAATGGGCAAAAGATATGAACAGACAATTCTCAAAGGAAGACATCCAACAGACACATGAAGAAATGTTCGACCTCACTAATCATCAGGGAGATGCACATGAAAACCACACTGAGATACCACCTAACTCCAGTCAGAATGGCAATTATCAATAACAAAAAATAACAGTTGCTGGAAAGGGTGTGGTGAAAAGGGAACACTTCTACACTGTTGGTGGGAGAGTAAACTAATGCAACCTCTGTGGAAAGCAGTGTGGTGATTCCTAAAAGCTCTAAATATCAACCTCCCATATGACCCTGCAATCCCCCTCCTGGGAATGTACCCTGAAGAACTCAAATCACTCTATAAAAAAGATACCTGCACACATATGTTTATTGCAGCATTGTTCCCAATAGCAAGAATCTGGAATCAACCACACTGTCTATCAAAAGAGGACTGAATTTTTAAAATGTAGTACATATACATGATGGAATACTACGCAGTCATAAAAAAGAACAAAATCATGAATTTCACAGCAACCTGGATGGAACTTGAGTCTATAATAC